>NC_061085.1:1026662-1326662 GCF_021917145.1 Hypomesus transpacificus
GCAAAATAGAAATGTTGGTAACATGAAACGAGTTGCCTCAAAAGCCTAATATCAACAAATGGAATTTGAAATTATAGCTACAAGCAGCAATGCGGTGTCCAAGCCGGTTAAGCAGGTAAAATGAACGACAAACATTTTAGACAGGGTTCTGAGTAAATGCAGCTTTGAATCTATCAAAGATTTGCTGAGATACGACCCAACTTCCTGTTTGCCGGCTTTGCCGTAAAGAGGCGACATAAAAAGATTAGTATTCATTTTTACATGTGCCCCTCCTCTTTGACAGTTTTTCAAAAGATTTACTTCGATGTTGGTCCAAACTTTTCATATGCTCTCTCTTTCTCTCTCGCTCCACGGGGCCAAAAATCAAGATGTTCCACTTGGCCCTCCCCCTAGAAGCCTGGAAAACTTCCGTTGTGAAAACTGGATGCCGCATTTTTGGTTTGCGTGCTTTTGTTTTTGCAACGCGTTTATGTACTGCAGCGTTCTTGGTTTGCGTGCTTTCGTTTTTGCAACGCGCATTTGCAGCGTAAATGTTTTCCTAATAGATCGGGTCAGCCCCCCTTGTCAGAAAGCCTTAGAGGTGTCTGTGTGTGGCTCCAAGGTTGCGCAAGTGTAAAAGGCCTTTGGAGTCAGTGAGCAATTGGCGCACGGATTGTGGAGGAAGAGAGACACTAGCAGAGTGCACTAGCATTTAGCCGAGCATGCATATTTCATAACCCTAATCCTAACTTGCATTCAACCTTCTCAGATTTGTTTACTAAACTTTGTCAAGAGTCTTCATAGGAACTAGTGGTTGAATCACTGAGTATTGGATTATGACTGGCGGACATGGAAAGCACTATTTAGCAATAAATTATATTTCCCTTCAATTTCAGTTTTTGGAAATATAAGATGGCCATCGAACATGGTAACATACTGTAGTGTCCTCTGTGTGTGGCCTAGATCTAGTTTATAGGTCAATGGGGCATTGATTTATGGACACATTAAATATTTAACAGTTGTCAATTCACCAATGTATTAATAATTCTGCCATATTTTATTCCTTATTGCTAAATACCAAATAAGACAAGCATCTTACACATTTCTCAAGTTTCAAGTCAATCGGACCAATGGTTCATAATATTTTTGTATTTTGTGTGTACAGAAAAGTCCAAGATGGCGGACATTATGGATACTAATTGCTGTTTTGCAAGGCAAGTATACCAATTTTCTGGTATTTTAGATTATGGGCGTGGCCTGAAGCACGACCTATGGACCCGTGCAGTGTGGGAGTAGGCATGGCCTGTAGTATCAATGTGCACATTTTGAAAACGTTTTACCGTTGGGATCTTGAGTTATGGGGCACTTTAGGGAGAGAAAAGCATAAGAATACTAATACGATTAAAATAGGCTATCTTCTGACAGAATAATCCCAATAATAAGAACATTAACAAACAATAGGTTTCCTCCCAACAGAGGAATCCTAATAAAACTAACATTTACAATAAGTTTCCTTTTGACAGAAGAATCCCAATAAGTACGTTAGCTAACGTTAGGCTCCATGGAAATAACATCACATCCATCCAAATATCAATGCTAGGGTCAAGTCAAAACAACTCTAGCTACAAGTAGAGCCCAACCAATAAAGGATTTTTAATGCCGATATGATACAAATATTTGGTGATTTAAAAATCGGATATAAATCGGCCGAGATGTAAAAAAAAAAAAAAAAAAAAAAAAGAGGGACGGAACAAAACAAACAGATTTCAACCAATTTGATTACGTTTAGTCAACCCTCAACATCCATATCTTGAAAGTAATTAGGAACAAACCTTTAAGAGTGTGAATGACTTGGTGCACGTGAGCAGCTGGAAATCCATCTTCTGTTCATTGCTTCCAGGGTTGCACTGGTAGAAGTCTGGCTCCCTGTGAGTCAGTGAGTATAGGACAACCAGGAAACACCCATTCTCTGACATCACTCTGCAAGAGAAGAAATAAAATTGAAATATGTTTTCAGAAATGTTCACAAAATAGTATCATGTTCACCGAAAGTAGGGCTTGACTTTAACCTTTTGAGGCACTAGTCCTTTGGACAAGTACAGTAACGTTTCACTTGTCCACGCACATAAGTAATTTGTCCGGGTAAAGATTTATAATTTTACAAGGTTTTTCCCCTTTGGTGCTCGAAAAAAAGAATGCACGCGCGCACACACAGATGCAAAACACCTGGGAATAAATACATTAATTAGAAAAAATAGAAAAACGAATTGAATTTTTTTTCGAGCACCAAAGACCCAGTTTGACCCAGGAAAAACCCTGTAAAATTATAAATCTTTACCCGGACAAATGACTTGTGTCATTCGTTTTTCTCTTTTTTCTAATTAATGTATTTATTCCCTGGTGTTTTGCATCTCCTCCCCCCTCTTAACTATAGACTTGTACAATAACAGGCTTAAATGAACTGACAACATAAGTTATACGACTTGCAGTTCTCAAGGACGCATACACGCAATCTCAACTGCGCTGTGAAGCGCGTGTCTGTGCAATTCTACGACATGCACTCTAACAATCACTGCTGATAGACGGCCTAAAATGTTGTACAGCTGATACTGTTCTGATACCGTGGCGGCAAAAATGTTGCCAGAGGAAACACTGCACTATATATCATCATTCCAGGTTAAGAATACCAATGGAGGCTGCGTTGGAAATCGTTAATCTAACTTTTGTCAGCATTTTGAGTGGAAATGTCATTTGCATTTGTACAGGTGTATTCGTGCACGTTGGGCTGGCCCTCGCAGCGGAACGACACGTTTACTGGCCACTCTGTCCATTTGCGCACCTCACAGTTGCGTATTGATCAGACAAGAAGACACGCTTATCAACTCGATTACTATTGATCAAAACAGAACGAGGGTTCGGCTGTAGCCTACTTGAAACATACTATTGAGAACATATTCGCTGACATGCATTGCACGCGTTCATCGCTGACTTTTTTTTTGCCTTTGGCGCTCGGGATTTGTCATTCGCACTCGGGAAAACGGCTTTGGCGCGCACCAAAATTCTCTATGCAGGAAAAACCCGGTTTCATAAAAGACATTAAATTGTGTTGACGTTTCTAGCTAGGTAGCGTTGGCAGCTGTGTACCTAGCAAGCATTTGTATACGTTACATGTGTGTAGTTAAATATCAGCTAATATTCAACTGTAAAAGAGGCTATACACTTAACAGGCCTGCCAACTGTCACGCATTGACCGTGAGACACGCATTTCAACCAGTTCACCGCTGAGAAGGCAACGCCAGTGTTTCCCACACAGACTAATTTGTGGTGGTGCGCCACAGAATCAACAACGGCTGCCACATATTGCGTTTCATTATAATTTTCTTTTTTTACACTATTTAGGCTGAAACACGCAGCGTATTGTTCAACTGCATTTTCTTTCCCTGCTCTCCCTCGGTCCGTACACACACACACACACACACACACACACACACACACACACACACACACACACACACACACACACACACACACACACACACACACACACACACACACACACACACACACACACACACACACACACACACACACACACACACACACACACACACACACACACACACACACACACACACACACACACACACACACACACACACACACACACACACACACACACACACACACACACACACACACACACACACACACACACACACACACACACACACACACACACACACACACACACACACACACACACACACACACACACACACACACACACACACACACACACACACACACACACACACACACACCGTTCTAGTAAGACAAGAGAGCTATATCAGCAGGGCTGCCAACTTCTAAAAACCTTGGAATTAGATTTTTTGGTGGGGCCAACCACAATTTTCCTGCAAAGCAACGCCCCCCCTAGTAAACAGTAATGGACGAGGCGCAGGCACACGGAGTGAAGCAACATAGACGAGTGAAACACCTGTGAAAGCTTGTCTCTGGGCTATTTATCTTATTATTAGATACAGTATACGTTTAGTTAGCTTGCAAATACTAAGGATAGCCTACCGAAGTTGAGTTATCCAATGTCGTTAGCGATGCTAGCTAACGTTAGTTTGCTCGCGGTATAACATTTCACTCTTGCAACGCTGCTTGATTTACTGAAATTCTGAAACGTTATGTTCTACTAGCCATTTGCCTACTTGAGCAAGTCATAGTTTTCCAAAGCCCTGAAAGTATAACTGAGACGACACAGTAAATAATTCCTCTTTAGGTAATAAGCCCCCGTTCAAGTGTTGAGCATTAAATTAGCTGCAAGGTCTGTAGAGATCTTGGGACGAAGTGTGTTTTGCTAATGCGGAATTCGGTCAAACAAAATCGGTAAAATAGACCGATATGAGTGGAACATAACGTGAAGTAACATGGCATCTTTATTTGTTTGAGTTTTAACTTGTCCAGTGGGTACATTTCTCTTCCACTTGCCCTACAAAAAATTAAACAAGGATTAAAGAGCTTTCCA
Source organism: Hypomesus transpacificus (assembly GCF_021917145.1). NCBI lineage: Eukaryota > Metazoa > Chordata > Actinopteri > Osmeriformes > Osmeridae > Hypomesus > Hypomesus transpacificus. The sequence goes on from NC_061085.1 coordinate 1,031,176, forward strand.
AAAGGTAAACCATCTCTGCTGCACTCCTTCATTCATAATAGTAGAAGGGATGGGCAAGAGTATTCGAGTACCTGAACATGACAGCGACGATCGATCATAAAAACAATGACGGTGTGAGTTTCTTCTTTCTTGTTTTATGAGGCAGGTTTGACGGGATGTTCTCGCTTCCGGGCTTCCCTTAGTTACCCTTGTCTTTCACGTCACAACGCTTTACTTAGGTAAAGTCTGCAAAAAGGCGGACTGATGAAATGGGTGCATAACTGGCTCAAAATGTCTGCACGGATATAGGGGGCTATTTACACACAAGTCCGTTGTCGTGTGTGTGTCAGAGAGAGAGCGAGAGAGCAGTGCAAGGTGCTGGGCGAATCAATGTGCAGCTCTATAATGTTTTTTTGCCATGTTAAACAGTAAAAACTAAAAATTAGGAATTTGTGGCGGTCAATTTTATATGAATCAATGTATGGGAAACACTGGAAATAGTGATAAGCTAAATTAGCTCAATTAAGGCATAACATGCAGTGTTTCCCACAGATTAGAAAGCATTTTGTGGCGGGGTTAGTTACACAGAACTTTTTTTTCTATAAAATATTAGGACTGTCAAGCGATTAAAATATTTCATCGCCATTAATCGCATTATTTCACATGATTAAACAAACTATTTAATCTGTTAAAATGTTACCCCAATAAATGATAAAAATAAAAAAACTTTGACAGGGTGTACTTAACTTAAAATAGGCTTAACTGGATGATAATGTCCATATAACAAGTTCAGATGGAACACAACTTAAATTGTGAAGGAGTTTTATTCACTCACAAACTATACTGCTGTACATATAATCAGTGTTGGGAATAACGCGTTACAAAGTACTGTAACTCCACTACTTTTGGCAGTAACTAGTAATGTAACAATTTTTTCAATTAAATAACGCAGTTACATTACTGAAATTTAAGCGGCCTCGTTACTTTTCTTGCATGAATTCCCCAATTTCCTGTTTTTAATCTAACTTAAACAAGTTTACGGCGACGCAGTGTATGAATGAATCAATCCGCATTTTAGACTATAGCCCACACAATGGCCGACAGTTCGGACCGTACAAGCTTTTTGTCATGGAAATATCGCCATTATTTTTCCCTTGTCTACATCAAGAATACAAATATACTGGTTAGTTGTAGTTTGTGTGCAGGTGTGAGAACTTTATCCACTGCGAAGAATAGTCATTATAATCTTCACAAGCACCTAGTAAAACAACACACTTCTACAAAGCTAATCGCGAAAGAACCCAGTGCTAGCTCCGCTGATCAAGCAGTCGGAGCCATTTCATCAAAACAGCCAAGGCTTGATTTTAAACAGAGTATTTCCAGTCTCCAAGCCAGGCAGAACTAAAACGGACTGATCCCCCTAGTATGTTGTCAAGACATGCGACCTATGTCAACAGTTGAGTCCCGTTGCCTTCTGGCAGTGTTGTGCACGTTCATACCGCTCATGAACTTGTTCAAAGTTCAGTTCATACAAGTCAATATGAATCGTTTACGTTCATAGTCCACCATTGAAATTCTGAACGCGTTCATAGTTCAGTTCATTTCATAGTTCTAATGCGGAAATTGCAAATTAAAGACTTAACTTGTTTTTTAACACAGGTGACCAGATGTCCTCTTTTACCCGGACATGTCCTCTTTTCAAGACCTAAAAATGCGTCCGGCAGGGATTCCAAAAACGTCTGGGAGTTCGTCTCGTTGGATGTTTGTGTTTCTCTGGGTCTTGACCACCGTACCATATAACCATGTCTTTAACTATTAATTACGCCCTTACAAGTTTTGACAAGTGTATCTCCCTTACGTCTCACCTTCTTGCGCGAGCAAGACGTGTTGCCAGATGCACGATCATTATCCTCCAAATACGATAATTTAAATTTAAATTGAGCCTTTGGTAGCTATACGATACTTCGGCATTTCCAATCTGGCAACACTGAGCACCTTACCGCCTCCACTAGTTGCATCGTTTACAACAGCACATGACATCTGCAGCCATGGCGAAACGTAAATGTGTCTTTATTTTCTTATCTTAATATGTGGCTATATAAATAATGTATTATTTGTTATATTTATTGCTTTAATATATGACCAAGCCACATAAACGACCTGAAAGCCACAGAAGCACTGGTCTAAATTGCACAAAAAAGATTTGTTTACATTTGTATTTTGCAATTTTGTTAAGGTATAAAAAATGATCATATAGCCTATGTAATTTGTGTCATTTCATTTGTGACATTTATGCATTCACATGGTCATGGTGCCTAGATCGTAAGTTCTAAATATTTCCGACGCTCCCAACAGAGTTAAATTTCCGAAACGGAACCTAGCCAGCTTTAGTTAGCTTCCGTTACCTAGCAACCTAGCATTGCTTGTTTGGTCTACATGTGTGTGGAATGAATCATGGGTAACGTAGTGCGAAGTTGAGTTAGTTAGTTTAGGTTAGTCTAGGCCTACATAGCGAACATTTTACGGGCACTGAGCAACTAAATGGTGCAAGCATTCGTTTTAGACAGCGTCAGTCCTTAAGAGAAGGAAAACATTCCGTAACGTTTTAGCTAGACCTCCGATAATATGAACGTGTTCACCGTTCAATTCACTATTTGTGTTTCGTTCAGTTCATCGTTCTCATAAAAATGAACGTGTTCAATGAACGCGCAATCATGCACAACACTGCCTTCTGGCAACTAATTAGCAACATACGATGATATAACATTTTACAGTTGTCTTGTCCCACACTGTGCCACTGCAACACTAAAATATTATAACTGTGTGCGTTAATTTGATAATAGAAGCAGGGAATTAGAAGTAACACAAACGTTACTTTCCCTTGTAACTAATTACTTTTCTATGCAGTAACTAGTAAAGTAATGCAGTTACTTCTGAAATAAGTAACTAACTAATTGCACTTTTTTGGTAACGTTTCCAACACTGCATAAAATAAACATCCACAAAATTAGACTTCTGGAAAATAAAATTACATTTAACGCATGTTGTCTCATAGCCTACTACGATATCCTGCTCCATAATATTCAAATCTCACTCAAACATACTTCAGATACTTAAGCAACCACAGATTGACTTTCATATTGAACAAGACAGTCTGTATTTTGTTGAACCCAGTCAGCTGCTCGCTTCTTTTGCGAGTGTTGTCTGCCATTTGTTACAGGAGCGAACGCTGCTGCTACTGCTACAATGATAACACTGCTGCAGCTAGCTGTGTGCTTTGCTTGTATCCTATAGTTTAGGCTGGAAGTACTAAAGTGATAACTAAACTCAGCCTGACAATCAGTACACACAGCCTTAGTTTTGTCAATCGAGCCGTCTCGCAACTTCCTGAAATAGAACTTCCCATCTAAAAGCCCTCTCTCCATCCTTCAGCTACGGTGGGTAGTCGAACTCATGTGAAAACAGGTGATTCCCAGGGTCAAAAAGAAACCTGCGTTAACGGCACTATTTATTTTTGTTGCGTTAAAGTGTGATAGCGTTAACTTTGACAGCCCTATAAAATATGTATTAGTTATGTTGGATGCTGTCCTCCTCTCCTACTCTTTCTTCAATGCCTAACAATTCTATTTCTTTCTCTCCCTGACCCTGTCTTTATGCTTGAGCAGCACTGGTTGAAGCCTGAAAATATTGTAAACAATTTCTTCATATATGCAAGTGTTTATTTACCCAAGTTACCGATAGGTCGGAGAGAATTTACAAATTAACCGTTTCATCAATAAAATACTCACATTTTCAGGAATTACACTGCCCATTTCTCGTCACATTTTAATTCAGATGCTGATTTAATATATATATATATATATATATATATGAATTGTAAAAACTAACAGCAATGGCGGTCAAACGAGTCCGTTTGTCCTATTTATCACGGCAACACCGCCCCCGCCCAACGCAAGCGGTTCTTAATACTGAGCAATCACGCCAAGGGGGTCTCCGTAGCTCTCCGAAATTAAGACGGATAGTTATTCAGGAGGTGCACGTCAAGCTCTCCGAGGCTCTTCGAGGGCTGACATATCTCGTAGAAGGCGTTCCACGGAGACGAGGGCGTTCCCATGTGTTCGTTTTTTGAAAAACACAGAAGCATATATCGGCCTATAGCGTCGTTGCTAACGGGTGCCGATTTTGTGACTGTATGTGAGAGACGCGTGAGTGACAGACGGAGGGAGAGCAGGGAAAGGAAATGCAGCTGAACGAATACGCTGCGTGATTTGGATAGCGTAAAAAAAAAAGTTTTTAACAAAACGCAGTATGTGGCGGCTGGTGTTGATTCTGTGGCGCACCGCCACAAATTAGTCTGTGTGGGAAACACTGACACGTAAAACAGGGGCACTCAGACTTAAGATAATACATCTCAAAAGTCCCAACTGGAAAATGTTAGCCATCCATAGCTAATCGTGTAGTGTAGACAAAACCTTTTGTGAACAGACTTACATGTATGGCAGTATGCTCAACAACTTATTGTAACTTATTTGACGATGTTCATGTTTCACTGCACAGCACATTGGCCACAACCTGCCACCCCGTTAATGTCAGTACTTGATATTAGGGATGGGCGATATGGGTAAAAAAATTATTATTACTATAAACATTTAGATTTCCATTCGATAGCGATAATTAAGACGATAGACCACAGATCCTTAGTAGTAGGAAAATATGTATCTTCCTCAACTTTTTCCCTACACTCTGCATAAAGTTTAGGCAGCGCGGTGTGAGAAAAATGTTTGCGGCCAGGGAGCACGTACCTGAGGTCAAGTAGCTTAAGCTTTTTAAAAACTTGCTTTTTATCACTAACTTGGCGCAAACTCACACTTTCTGCATGTTCTAACGAGTGATTTTGCTTCAGATGGTAAAAAAAGTTTGTTGCATTACCAGACTTGGTAGCCACCTGTTTGTTTACTACACAATTTGCACCGAACATTGCTCTGCTCTCAGCCTGACGTTGTCATACTCATAATTGTAGTCAGAATACGAGTCTGATACCTCTCCGTTGGGCTGTGAGTATGGGGGTGCATTTCAACCGAACTCGTAAAAAAAATGCCTCTTTGCTCAATTGGATATACCTACAACCACTTTTGTAATTAATCCTCTCCTTCCTCATTTTGTTGATGTGTTCTATTTGAAAATCTGCAGGGTTTTGTTGGAATTCTGCGCCCGCGTATTACGTTTGGGCCTGGCTGTAGCCTACCGGAAAACCCCCAAAATTTAAAACTGGAGCACTTTAATTTAATTGGTTGACGATATCACGAGACACAAAGATGGCTCTGGTTCACATCCGCTGAGCATAGTTGACACGAGACTACATTACATATTCAAAAAGCACCACCGTTTGATTTGTAAGACCTCATCGCGCACTGAACTTGTTAGTTGCGACGGTAAGTGTAACTTTTTGGGGAAACATTTTTTAAAGCAGTTCTTGTTACTTGCATGTGAACCAATATTTGTATCCAACTTTTTTTCAGCATCAACAACATATATTTGAGCAGGTTCATATGTTCCATTCGACTCAACGCCCCCCGCCTAGCAAGGGTGGCAGTGTGCAGGGTACCACTCATTTCACCCGAGCATGGAAGGGGGGATTCGGAAGGAGAGATGAATACACAAAAGTGGTAAATACTTGGCGAATTAACAGAAAAGGATATCAAGATGAAACGCAACAAAGAACTCATCCCCTTTCTTGTAAAATACTAATTGCTTGTAACAAGTTTCAAGTTAATTTACAAGCTTAGGGGGTGATGTAACGCTATAGTGTTTCTAACAGTTGATGTCAGCCTCAGTATTGGGCAGGATGTCTTGTTCATCTTCTGTAAATTGTTACTGTAAGTGTACAAAAAATAAACTTTACCAGTGTGATGATTGTATGTATGTTTTTTGGGGGGGTCAGGTTTGACCACCTGACCAAAAGTTGTAAAAATAAAATAACTTTTTTCCATTTCATTTGTTGCCTATCATTTTTGTTTTACTGTACTTTATAGCCTGGTATTGACTTTAGTTAACCAGTGTTAGTGATCAGTTTAGCAAAACTTTCCTCTTTATGTACAAATGGTTAATATGTGTTCTGTTGATAGTTTATAAGCATTCTACTACACCCAACGGTTTTTCACTTTAATTGGATGGTCCTAAAACACGCCTACAAACATTTAGTGGAGAATGCCTTCTAATAGTTTGTAAATAATCAAGGAGAAGCACATTATCTTTAGTTGAGAATCAATACATTATCAATTATCTACAGACAGTTAGTTGAATATTGGCTAATTACCAGTTGAAAACAAGCTTTGAAAGTCAGCACACACTTTCAGTAAAATCTTTAGATCAACACTTGAAATGCAACTGATTTTACAGAGTTAGTTGAATGCATAACTATATATCTGTTGACATGCTACCGAGTAGTTACTGATAACCTAGAGTGTGTCAGACGGACCATCAAAATTAAGTGTTACCAAAATAAATATCAATTGTTATTGTTAACCCTATCCAGCCGGACCATTCAAATGTGGTTCCCACCGTAATATCTTCGCCGTCCCATCACCGATTTTATTTCTGCAAACTGCCAGATACTCATGACAACATAAACAATTATATGTACTTTTAGCTTAAGCGGTGAATTAGACGTGAATAATAAATGTATTGTCAGCAACGTCGGCCATTTGTTGCCTAAGCGGAGCCGGAGGATACCATGGGAGATTGCCTACAGTATGGGATTTACAGCTTCAAATTGAAATCAGAGACGACATTTTGAGTAAAGACAAGTTTCTTAATATGTGTTGTCAATATTGTCAATCAAAAGTCAAAACCTTTTACTTACAAAGCACTTGTTTTTAGGAGTAACGCAAGTTATTTCAGAAAGAAAAAAAATCTATCAATACATGTACCATATACGTGCCCAAATCAACTCAAATTCTTATTATGAGGACAGATCTCTTATGCTTTTTAAGACCACAAAGCTGACAAAAAGTTGTCATCAACCTAAAAGTTGTCAAGCATAACAAGGCTACAGTACTGGCAGCAAGCAAAATGTCTCAAAATAAAATAATGCTTAACTTTGAATGGCAACATTTCCTCTTGTATGTATGCTGCTAAAAGCCTGTTTATCTCTGCTTTGGTAACCTGCTGTTGAAAGTCAAGTCGTGGCAGCTTGGCTGGTGTAGGCAACAATGGCAACGGCAAATTTATCGGCGTCAGCGTCACTCAGGGACCTTTAGATACTAGTCTTGAGTTTGCATGTTGCCGTTGAAGATGCTTTGACAGATGTGAGGTTGTGTTTGCGGCGGTGGACAGGCGTTTTTGACGTGGGCACAATGTACAGTTACGTTTTTGTCCTTTCCCGCAACTAATACGAAGTCATGTGCATAGGCTACCTGCACCCCTCAAAAGACGTCCTAAGAGGCTCTGCCATTCTTGTTTCGCCTCCTGAACTCAGGGGCTAAGTCAAGTGACGAGTGTTACGCAAACACACATACTGTAAAGGGAAGTTTGATTTGTTGTTTTTTTCTCCTCCCGATATGCAGATCGCAGTAATGCAAGTAGCGCAAGTAACGCAATACATTTGTATTAGTAACTAATGCGATTACTGAAGTTATCAACAGTAATGCGTTACATTACTGCGTTACAGACAAATGTAATCCGATTACAGTAACGCGTTACTTTTTAACGCGTTACCCCCAACACTGGACAAGACCTAAGTGATCTGTGTTTTGTCGTTGTGAACTGAGCCATCTTCGCAGCACGTCCAGTCTGAAATACCACTTGATGGCCAAGCACACAGCTGATGCATATTCTCCACCCCCTCGTCAAAGCCAGGCGATTGCAATGTTTTAAAAAAATACATAAAAACATTTGCACTGAGACCAAGCAATCCAATCCACTTTTCTATATTGATAAGAGCATTAAAATGAGAAAAATAATGGGACAAAGAAATCAAGGGACATTTAGAATTGATAAAAATGTGCTATTAATTGCAAGTTAACTATGACAAATGCGATTAATATTTTAATCGCTTGACAGCACTTATTTATTTACAGTGCCCTCCAAAAGTATTGGAACAGTGAGGCGAATTCCTTTATTTTTGCTGTAGACTGAAAACATTTGGGCTTGACATCAAATAATGAACGTGAGACCAGAGATCAACGTTTCAGCTTTTATTCCAGGTATTTACATCAGGATCTGATGCACAACTAAGAAAATATCACATTTAGTTTGAATCCACCCATTTGTCATGTGATCAAAAGTATTGGAACAGATATACTTAAAACATATTTAAGTGAATAAGACTTAATATTTAGTTGCAAATCCTTTGCTTTCAATAACTGCAGCAAGTCTGTGACCCATTGACGTCACCAAACTTTTGCATTCTTCCTTTTTGATGCTTTCCCAGGCTTTCACTGCAGCCTCTTTCAGTTGTTGTTTGTTTTGTGGGGTTCCTCCCTTCAGTCTCCTCTTAAGCAGGTAAAATGCATGCTCTATAGGGTTTAAGTCTGGAGATTGACTTGGCCAGTCTAATACCTTCCATTTCTTGCCCCTGATGAACTCCTTTGTTGTTTTGGCAGTGTGTTTTGGGTCGTTATCTTGCTGCATGATGAAGGCTCTGCCAATCAGTTTGGTTGCATCTTTCCTTAAATTGGCAGACAAAATGTTTCTGTAGACTTCCGAGTTCATTTTGCTGCTGCCATCATGTGTTACATCCTCAATGAAGATTAATGAGCCCGTCCCAGAAGAAGCCATGCAAGCCCAAGCCATGACATTACCTCCACCGTGTTTCACAGATGAGCTTGTGTGTTTGGGATCATGAGCAGTTCCTTTCTTTCTCCAAACTTTAGCCTTTCCATCACTTTGGTAAAAGTTAATCTTTGTCTCATCAGTCCATAAAACTTTGTCCCAGAATTTTTGAGGTTCATCTCTGTACTTTTTGGCAAATTCCAGCCTGGCCTTCCTATTCTTCTTGCTAATGAGTGGTTTGCATCTTCTGGTGTAGCCCTTGTACTTTTGTTCATGAAGTCTTCTGCGAACAGTAGATAGTGATACCTTCACTCCTGCCATCTGGAGGTTGTTGCTGATCTCACTAACAGTTGTTTTAGGGTCTTTCTTTACAGCTCTCACAATGTTTCTGTCATCAACTGCTGATGTTTTCCTTGGTCTACCTGTTCGACGTCTGTTACTTAGTACACCAGTAGTTTTCTTCTTCTTCAGGACATTCCAAATGGTTGTACTGGCTATGGCCAATGTTTCTGCAATGGCTCTGATTGATTTTCCATCTTCTCTAAGACTCACAATTGCTTGTTTTTCACCCAAAGACAGCGCTCTGGTTTTCATGTTGTTTTCACCTCTGAATACAGTCTGCGTAGACAAAACCTATCTTACCCAATCTGAACCTGAGTGTAGACATTCAGTGGTATTTATTGATTGAATAATGTATGTAATAGGACACACCTGGGCAACAAAACACACCTGTCAGTCACATGTTCCAATACTTTTGCTCACGTGACAAATGGGTGGGTTCGAACAAAAAGGTGATATTTTCTAATTTGTGCATCAGATCCTGATGTAAATACCTGGAAATAAAAGCTGAAACGTTGATCTCTGGTTTCACATTCATCGTTTGATGTCAAGCCCAAATGTTTTCAGTCTACAGCAAAAATAAAGGAATTGGCCTCACTGTTCCAATACTTTTGGAGGGCACTGTATATCATGACAAATCCCTAGTCCTCTTTAATATGGTAAACCATTCAGGTGTATGATTTGATATGAAAAATAATGTAAATATGAATATGCACCTTAATATCATATTCTAGCATCAAATTGAATTTTCTGAATTTTGGCTCAGGCTGGAAAACTTTAAATGGCATTTTAACAAATTTAATACCATTAACAGATTCATGTTTCACTCACCTATCCTTGAAGGAGAAGCTGAACAGGTATTTTAGACACCACGCCCACACTTGGGGGTTGGAGACGTGAGTGACTCCACTTAGCCATCTGTTAAAGTGTTTACAACAATCTTTAAACAATCACTGCGGTCGTCTCAGAACCTTTAATTACACCCTTGTTTTGCTTGACAAAATTGCATACAAGTCTAACAAACAAATATCCCCACTGCATTTAGATAAAATATTAGATAATACTCACACTCCTACTAATGGGACAGTGTAGGCCTTAGGGTCAGACTCAAACATGAGGAGCAGTTTGTGGGTTTGATCCATTGTCAAAAAACTGAGCATTGAAGATATAATTGTATGGTTATTCACTTTAAAGTGCTACACATATTTAAGATAACCATTGATACAGCAAGTCGACATTGAAACTGAAGAGCCGCAACAGCTCAGCTGTTGATCAAAAGCATGTCTGACTATTTTAAAACATCAGTTTTCAGCACTTCATTAGAATGTCTTCATACCCTCGCCTGTGGTTCACACTGTTCAACGGCTGAGCCAAGATAGACAGCGCCGTCAAGTTCCTGGCCAGGGCCGTGGGGATAATGGGGATGGGTTTGATCGGCAAAGTGTTGATTGTGTTGGCGACAGTGACTGCAGCCCAGCGCAGAACAAAGTCCAGGTTGTCAGTGTGCTGGGAGCCACAAAGGTGAACTCTGAGAATGAGCATTTTGGCTAGATCCATTGGCTCACGACTGCAGCAATAGTGGCGTAACATCTATGGTAGGGTAAAGAGTACCAATCCATTGTCAATCCTGATTACAAAAGACAAGTCATTACTAACCTAAGTGGCCCCCACCCCACCAGAGCTAAATACTTCAGTGTCCTTCTGTAAGGTTGCAGATTTGAAGACCTTTCCATAATTGTCTGTCGGCATTTTTAAAGAGCAATCATTCACAATTTTTTTATTGTACATTTAGATAAGTTCTTTTTTTTTGCCTGAATGACAAAATCTCCAATCCAGGGTTTACTGCAGAAAATGTGTTGGTTTAGGTGGTAGGGTGGGGTTTGACGTCAGACCGGGAGGGTCTACTTGGTGCAATAGACTAATGCGTTCTGCAGAGAAGGGAGACTGGCGTTTCGGAATGGAAGGGAGAAAACCGGATAGAGTAACACGGCGGATATCGCTATTAATTGATTTTTTTTTGCCAACGACGACAACGTTAAGGCGACAGGCATTTGTTGCTTAGGCAGCCGCCTTAACTGAAAAGTGCTGCGTGAAAACCTGCAATGTGTATGTTTTTCCTAAATGAAAACTTTTGTTTAACAAGAAGTGGACATATGACACCATGAAGCCTAGGTCAAGGCTCTACGCAAACTTCTCAAGGAGTACATGCATACACAAATACATTTAGGAGCACAGTGAAAAATGTAACTTATTATACTCCGTGTGTATGTGTGTGTGTGTGTATTAAAGGCAATGGTTCTCAATCCTGGTCCTCGGGACCCCCTGCCCTGCATGTTTTAGATATTTCCCTGCTCCAACACACCTGATTCAAATAAATGGGCCTGATAACAACCCATTAATTTGAATCAGGTGTGTTTGAGGAGGGAAACGTCTAAAACATGCAGGGCAGGGGGTCCCAAGGACCAGGATTGAGAACCACTATACTAAGGGACACATCTGTGGAATTTGGAAAGCCATATGTGCCAAAACCTGTAATTTAGCCTTTGCGTTAAGACACATTTTACAGTCTTAAGACAAAATTGCCGCCATAACATGGTCTTAAGACATTTGGACCACCTATGCTATGCATCATGCTATGTGTGCTTTGTTGGCGTCAATATACCCACCCCCTTGTTGACCTAGTTTATGCATTGGGCTGTACGTAGGCCTACGTTGTGATCATTTGGACATTTCATTGACGCAAAATTACAGGTTTCCATAGTGGAACAGCACATAGCACACAATCTATATCACCATTGATCCATGCTTGCTTCGGAAATTTGGGGGGGCATAAATATGAGCGCAATACAGTTTGAACCTTATGCAAGATAAACATAACATTGGACTCATTATTAGTCTGCAGTCAGACATTAATTTGTACGTTTGTTACGTCTGGTTTGTTTATGCAATTCAGTGAGGGAGTGAGCTCAAACCTAGCCAACTTTGCAATGGCTAGCAAGCTAGCTATGACTAAAGCACCAGCTAGTTTGGCCTTTAACGCTAGCCCACTGTTTCATAACTTGTGAATAATATTTTAAAAACAATAAGTTATATAAACCTAACAGATTCGGGGCTTTTGAGAAAACATTCGGGGCTCAAGCCCCAGAAGCAACCCCCCCACTCCGCCCATGGCTTATACCAATACTTTTTTCCAGTGTTGTTCACCTCTCTCTCTGCCTGGACTGCATTATCAAAGAAAATTTTACTTAGTTGGCATGTTGTTTACTTTGTGGAATGTGGGACTTTTGCAGGAGGGGGTAAACAGATTACGGTATATATATTTTTTTAGGGGCAAATGCAAGTTAAATACTCGCACTGTAGAGCCCTGGCTTAGAAAAGCAAATTTCAGAAAAAGAGCACAACGCTCACCACAATAGTGACACGGTCCAGTCAGAAGGGGCTCTTGTCGGCATTCCGTATTGACTCATTATAATAAACATGTTTATGATCACTAAATACTCAATTTGTTCTTGTTTACCTAAGCTTCCAGTTGAGTTGTGGATGCGTCATGCAATTTGATTTGCCTCCCAGTGCCGCCGATTTTCCCTAGGCTACCTATGGTAGTGCGGTGGTACTAGCTGTAATGTTTTGTATGTAGGCTGTGTTTGTCTGTACACAGTACGATCCCATCCCCCCCCCCTCTTAATCAAGTAGTTAATCAGCAGATTCGGTCTGCTTAGCGTCAGGGTGCTGTTCGCCCTGTCGGGGGTTATTTTCCCGATAATGACCGGCGTTCTATACATTATCCCTTACTTATGATGTCATCGGGTCACACCATCTCTCTACACCATGCCACCCTACAACCATTTCCTGCGACCCCATTGCCACCCCAGGAAGAAATTTATAGATCTGCCCCTGGTCAAGACTGTACTTAAATGTACAATGTTTGCCACATCAATTCAGCAATTTCATGAGGTCCTCAAATTAAATTCAAAACCTTAAACATGGTCAACATCAGTTAGTTAGATTTCATTAAGAGCTCATTTATCAGCTGTGTACAGCTTGACATTACAACATGGCTGTATTAATGCATGCAATGAGAAGCAGTCCAACATCAACATTTAAGGTCAGAAAACTTTAGTTTAGCTGTTTCTTTAACCATCACTTAGATCAGGGTTGTCAAACTCTGGTCCTCGAAGGGCCTCTGGCCTGCATGTTTCCCTGCTCCAACACACCTGATTCAAATAAATGTGTTGTTATAACGACCGTTCATTCGAATCAGGTGAGCTGGATCAGGGAAACATAAAAAACATGCAGGACAGCAGCCCTCGAGGACCAGGGTTTGACACCCCAGACTTAGATGGATATTACCTTGAAAGACATTTTGTCTTCAGCAGCATAGAACACATTGTCAGCAGAAAACAGCTCTTGGGTTCCAAAAATACAGGGGACCAGAATGTCACCAGGCAACTGAGCAGTGGGGATCTTGACAGAAGTATCAAACTCTTCCCGACCCAGGTCGAAACGGTTTAGAGCCACAGTTACACCCTCCTCATCTTTGACAACACAAGTGAGCAGATGAAAAGTTTAAATTACTCAAACAATAAATATTAAGAATAATCAACCCTTCACGTCTTAGAAACTTATAATGATATTGGTGAATAATGTGAATGATTTTCTTGTAACTAAATCTAGTGATGAAAAATTAATATTTCTAAGTCTACAATCTCAGGCATTGTTTAATACTCACCAGCATCTACAACTACATTACCCAGTAAGAAACAGGTAAACTGTGGCTTGTTACCCTGCCGGGCATGACGGTGAGCCAAGCGAAGCACTTTCTCAGATAAAAGTAGTCTTGGGTTTCTGTTGAATACCAAACATGTTTAACTTAATAAAAAGGCTACCGTTCATTTGGTCACTTCTCTTTATGACATGGATGATCAGAAATACCTGTAATTGGAGAGGTGTAGGTTAAAAGCATCCCCATTAGGTGTAGGGTCCCAAAGAGCTATTTTGGACTTGGGGTAGGTGAGGAGAATTACATCATTTTCCGCATATCTGTGGAAAATCAGAAACTGTCATAACATGGCAACCTTTGTTTCAAATCCATACATATAGCTAGCTCACTTGGTAAAAAAAAATGTCAAACACACCTAGCCATTTTCAGACCATTCGAGTCGTAAACATTCTCCAATCTGTTTTATTGTAGTCTAATCCACAGAGATTTATTGGAACACGTATGTTGGAAGATTCGTCAGCAGGAAGAATGCTTCTGTCAAACAAAAAAAGTTTCAACAAAATATGCTTGCTACTTTCGGTTAGCTAGACCTGCTTGAAGAGGTACGACTAGACAGCATGCTAGCAACAATTAAACATCCCCATATTGGTCTGCTATACTGAGTATGACGTAGACGCACGGCCTTCCGACTTGCACACGCTGCTGGAAAGCAAACTGGCGCTACCTGCACGGCGTTCTTACCGTAGATGCACACTATTTCAAAATGTCCCAGTTTAAGAATCCAATAAGGATGTCAGGAAGTGTTGTTTTTCTCATTTTGACAATTAGCCATGGGGAATCTCTTTTCGTCCGTCGACCACTTACAATAAAAATTGTCAAGTTAGACGCTGCACCACACACGGTTTGACAGTCTGTACATTTATATATCAAAGAAGGAGGCTACAAGTTTGTATACGTGCAACATACGTAGTCATTTTCTTTCGTTGCAGCAGTAAATTGTTTACAGATACAGAAATTGTTGACGGGAGTCTGGAAGGTTGGAGAGTTTGAATGGTCGATAATGGATCTTTCCACTAGCTCTAACTTCCAATGAGCTTTTCTAGCTACTGAGCTACTGTCTGTATTATAAGCGTGTACATAGCTCTCGACTTAGCAGTAACGTTGCCCAAGATAGACCCTTTCCTCTGGGAAACTAATAACTTAAGCAAATGCTGTTATTGTGCTGTATTGATTGTAGTGAAATATCTATAATCCATCTGCCATACCTCCAAAAACCGTACCTACTACACCAACGTTGAATCCATCTGCTTAAAATATACCAGACGAACTTTCCTTGCATCAGTCAAATGTTATTGCGCGGTTTGCAAGTAGCAACGGCGGGATCCAATCAACGACTGCATCATTCTCTGACTGCAACCTTTTCTTCTTTTTCTTCTTCTTCTCTGATGTTTTATGGCGGTTGGCATCCACGTAGTTGCATTACTGCCACCCACAGGTTTTATTCTCCCTCGGTCCATTCGTTTCAATCCGTATCCAAGCCCCCACTACATCAGAATCAGAATAGTTTTTTATTGCCATGTAAGTTAACACAAACACAGAATGTACTGTGGCAGAAAGGTGCATACAATAAACATATACGAATATTAATTAAATACAAAAGTAGCTAGAAAAAGCAGAACGTATAAATACAATTTAAAAGTCCAGTTGTAAATAGCTAAACATATCCTAAAGAGATAGACAATATACTTAAGAGCTAAACAATGTAGATATACAATAGATATAGTTACAAGATATGAAATCGAGCAGCATAGTGCAAAATGAATTGTGCAAATAAGTGGTGAATTATAAATACAGATAAAGTGTTCTCAGTGTTAGTCCTTGGCTTTGTTGAAGAGGCCAGCAGCGGATGGGAAGAAGCTGTTCTTATGGCGTGAAGATTTGGTCCTAATGGACCGCTGCCTTCTGCCGGAGGGGAGGATCTGGAACAGAGAGTGTCCAGGGTGAGAGGAGTCGGCCACCATCTTCCTCACTCACCTCAGGCTCCTCGAAGTGTGCAGGTCCTCGAGGGTAAGCAGATTGCAGCCAATCACCTTCTCAGCCGTGCGGATGATACGCTGCAGTCTGCTCTTGTCCTTTTCAGTGGCAGCAGCCTACCAAATGGTGATGGAGGAGGTGAGGATGGACTCATCAGGTTGTCAGCTTCCCACCTATAGTCAGACTCATCCCCACCAGAGATGAGCCCAATGTCGTCCACAAACTTCAGGAGTTTGACGGACGGATGACTGGAGGTGCAGCTGTTGGTGTACAGGGAGAAGTGCAGAGGGGAAAGGACGCAGCCCTGAGGGGATCCGATGCTGATGGACCGGGAGTCAGAGACGTGTGTTCCCAGCTTAATGCACTGCTTCCTGTCAGACAGGAACTGCGTTGTCTACAGACCTGTTGGCTCTGTAGGCAAACTGCAGGGGTTCCAGGAGAGGGTCCGTAATGGCTTTGAGGTGTGCCAGCACCAGACGCTCAATAGACTTAATTACCACAGAGGTCAGAGCGACAGGTTTGTAGTCATTAAGTCCTGTTGGCCTTGGATTTTGGTTACAGAGATGATGGTGGAGGACTTGAGACAGGCTGGCACTTGGCATGTCTCCAGGGAGGTGTTAAAGTTGTTGGTGAACACCGGAGACAGTTGGTCAGCACAATGCTTGAGGGTGACAGGAGCGACAGTGTCTGGCCCAGCTGCTTTGCGTGGGTTCTGCCTCTTGAACAGTCTGTTAACTTCTCTTTCCTGTATAGAGGCCTCTTGAGTAGGAAGGTGTAGTTCAGGACAGTCCAATTGTCTTTCATATCTACAGTAAAACTCGTTCAGGACATTGGCCAGGCGACAGTCGTTAATGGTGTGGGGGGCCCTGGGCTTGTAGTTGGTGATCTGCATGAGCCCTCTCCAGACAGAAGCAGAGTCATTAGCAGAGAACTGGTGTTTTAGTCTCTCCGAGTACAGTTTTTTAACCTCTCTCACCGCCTTGCCAAACCTGTTCTTTGACAGCCATCTGACTCCGCTCATACAGAAGCTGATGTATGACGTCACAGCGTCTGTGAGCTCATCCAGACTATTGGTAGCAGTCCTGAACATATCCCAGTCAGTACAGTCCAAGCACGCCCACAGATCCTCCATAGCCTCACTGGTCCACTGTTTTGATGTCCTCACAGCAGGTTTACAGAGCTTTAGTTTCTGTCTGTATGCAGGAATCAGGTGGAACATGGCATGGTCAGTGTCCCAGTGCTGCCCGAGGGACCGCATGGTAGGCTTTACTGACTGTAGTGTAGCAGTGGTCCAGAGTGTTCCCTTCTCTGCTAGGGCATTTGATCAATTGTTTATATTTAGGGAGTTTGTGGCTGAGATTACCTTTGTTAAAGTCGCTGAATACGATAACCAGGGAATCCGGATTTGCTCAGTCCACACTCAGAATCTAGTCAGCGAGCATGCGTTGGGCCTCTTTAACGTTGGCTTGTGGACCCAGCGGCAAGTAAACTCCGACCAGAATGAGCGGCGCGAATTCGCTAGGCAAGTAGAAAGGGGATGATTCCTGATCCGGAGGACAATGTCACAGAATCACTGTAACATCTACCCACCTGCCACTGTTAGTGTTTAAAAACAAATATGAAAGATGTCCCGATCACCTCTCACGGGTTGAAAGCCTGCCAGTTGTAATGCAGTGTCCGGGATTAAATCACACAGCCATGTCTCTGTGAAGCACCAAACAGAAGATGAAAGAAAGTCTCTGTATTTCACCATCAGTAGCTGAATTTCGCCATTATGAGCCTGCAGCCCTGGAGCACTTAAAGTTTTTACGTCGCTGTACACTGTTTCAAGGCCCGGCCCTGCTATTCTTTGTTGGGTTATCTGGAGAACCAATTTCCTAATAATGTACAACCTATTGTACCTTGCATATAATCTAAACAGTTACTAAACTTCTTTTCTAAAACTGGTTGTTCCCATCCCAGATTGTGATTGGCTATATCGCGTTCCATGCTGTTGTAAAATCCAGCATAACCTCACAGGTTGTCCTCATAACATTCATTAACATTCCATATTAGGCCTACTGCGCATCAAATATTTCAAATTGAAAAAGACGGCAAAGATGTCCATCTGGCTGTTGCGTGGCAACGATTTATATAGGAACTATACTTTGTAGTAGCGGAAGAATGACGGTTTATTATTAAACTATTTTGTTTCTAATTGTTTTTATTGATGAAACCATATCAAATATTTGTAGTAACAGTTTTAGAAAAGCAATAAGCCCCGCGAGTCCGTGGTTTACGCTGATTTTAGAACAGGTAAGGGGGTTTTCGGCACTCCGCTTTGCGTCGTGCCTAACTACTCCCCTTACCTGTTCTAAAATCAGCGTAAACCACGGCCTCTTGGGGCTTATTGCTTAAATAAGTCACATTCCAGATGTGCCAGCTAGTCCACCACTCGCAATAGAACATTTTGAAACCCCACATTAAGCTCAGCATCGATGTTGTTGACAATACCATCAGAGACCAGTTTGGTTCGTGCACAGCAGAAAATCATAATTTTGCTGCCTACGTTAGCCTAAATCCCCAAAGACAGAACATGCGAAGTGATAAGCAGCTGTCCAGACTCCAGCCTTGAACTAGCCTAAGGACGTAGCTATAGCTAGCTAGCGACTTGGTATACGATCGCATATATCGTCATATATCTTGACGTCTTTGAGGAAAAAAGTCGATATGCCTACATCTGGACTTCCAAGTAGAAGTAAGCACTACATTACAGCCTTTCACGACAAAATAAATGGAGACCAAAAAATTGCAAGCCCACATGAAGTGGGATTCGATCGCCTGAGAGCAAAAACATTAAGACTTGTGGCCGATTGCTTTACTAACGGAGCTAATCTGCCCTATATCAGATGACAATTCAGTCACGTATTTATTAACTATCTTTGCATTCGAGCAAAAATACACAGCTGAACAAAATCAATATGGCTTAATATCAATGAATAATAACCACATTCATATTAAATTACATGTTTCGTGTAAACAATCTGCCTTGCTTCACAGTAGTTTACAACGTATAATACCGGTACATTAATTACATTTATCTTTGTACATAAATATGCCATCTTGTGGTCAAAGATAGTAAAACAATTTAAATCTGCCAATGACAAAACACAGATTCAACAGATTTAGTCTACATTTGGCATACATTTAGTAGATATACTCTTGGATATGACACACCACTGGAAAATTGGACTGGTACAAGGGAAGGCTTTCCTAATAGCCCATGGAAGACCATTTTTTGCTGTGCCCCTCATACACATTGACCATACACCCCTACACCTTAGGCTCTAGTTTAGTTTGTAACACTACAACAAACTGTTGTGTGAAGGAGAATGAAAACTTGAGGTGTTTCACCCATTTTTTTCTGTCAGGTGCTGTTAGGAGTGAGGCGTCCTTCCCTTTTAGGAGATAACCACCTAAACAAGGTACGTGTTGTGATCTCATCCTTTTTCCTTTTGTACAGGTCCCAGTCAAATAAACAGTAAAACTAAACTCATTTGGATTAACGTCTGTGTTTACAGATGACTTTAAGAGTAAGAGAATGGCGAAAACGCAAAAGAGAACTGGATAAACTGCTACATTATTCTGACAGTGATGAACAAGAGGACATTGAAAATAATTGCAACCGTGTGCCTGGGACTCCAAGTAGTTGCAGCAGTGACAATGTGCCTGGGACCCCAGATAGGTTAATGAGTGACAGTGCTCTTGGGACATCAGATAATTTTGACTTTGACACTGATATGGACTATTGCTCTACTGACTCGGAACAGGAACCTAATGAAGCTGAAGTGATCAGCTTTGAAGATGAACTGAGACTGTGGGCCTTAAAGTACAAAGTGACACACACAGCGCTTAATGGTTTAATGTCCATATTGAGAAAGCAAGGGCACCTGTTGCCTGTGGATTGCCGGACACTCCTTGCTACACCACAGCATAACACAACTGTGCCGAAATGTGGTGGGCAGTACAAGTACTACGGCTTAGAAAAAGGTATTTGTCGTTATTTAAGTCAGATGGAGAGTAAGGATGTGCACCTCAGCGTAAACATTGATGGCGTCCCACTTTTCAGAAGTAGTGGTGTTCAATTCTTGCCAATACTGGTGAAGTGTGGCCATTTTGATCCATTTGTTGTAGCCATGTTTAGCGGACAAAGTAAGCCAAGTCCTCTTGAGGAGTATTTAAAAGACGTTTTCACTGAATACAAACATCTTAAGGACAATGGAATCGTTTTTAAAGGCCAGACTTACACGGTCAATATTGATGCTCTCATCTGTGATGCGCCAGTAAGGGCATATCTGAAATGTATTAAGGGTCATACTGCCTATGAGAGTTGTGAAAGAGGTTCAGTCAGAGGTACTCGTGTTGAGAGAAGAATAGTTTTCAGTGAACAGGAAGGCACTTCTAGAACAGACGACAGTTTCTCCAGAGTGGAGTACAGCAACCACCAAACTGGTATCAGCCCCTTCATTGCTGCAGGAATTCCTTGTGTTAGCTCATTTGTCTTAGATTATATGCATGTCGTCTGCTTGGGAGTAGTTAAGCGCCTGTTAGTTTACTTGACTCGTGGCCCAAAAGTCTGTCATTTATCTGTGAGGCAAAAGGATGCAATTTCTCTAAAACTAATTGCACTGAGAGGGAAGATGCCAAGTGAATTTGCTCGTCAACCGCGGGGTTTGCATGAACTTGATAGGTGGAAAGCAACTGAACTACGGCAGTTTTTGCTGTACACAGGTCCTGTGGTTTTGAGAACTGTGTTGTCCCCCGAAAAATACCAACATTTCTTGTCCTTGACTGTATCCATGTCCATAATGCTGGAGTCAGATGAGCGGATTCGAAATGCTTATCTCCAATATTCTCTTGAACTCATCAAACATTTTGTCATGTGCTGTGCTGACCTGTATGGCAAGACCTTTCCTGTATACAATGTACATGCACTAATTCATCTTCAAGAGGATGCCAGTCACTTCAACTGTTCATTAAATGACATTTCCTGTTTTCCATTTGAAAACTACCTGCAACAAGTCAAGAAACACGTGAGGAGCGGGAGAAGTCCCTTGGAACAAGTGACCGGGCGTTTGTCTGAAATCGAGCATTCAGGACTGGACAAAAGCCAAAGACAACCTAAAGTGTTTGCCTCTTTTAAAGAAAAGGACAGTTGTTTTCTTTTGAGGGACAACAGCTTTGCTTTTATCCGACAGAAAAATGCAGATGGTACTTTTGCTTGTGAAATTCTGCGCCAGCGTCACACTTCACCATTATTTCACCAACCGTGTAGCTCTGGACCTCTGAACATAATGTGCATAGGAAATGGTCATGTCAGGATGAAAAATGCACTACTGCAAGAAAGGGATCTGTTCCGGAAGGTGGCCTGCCTCCCACAAGAAGCTGGTGGTTTTGTCCTCATACCCCTTCGCCATGGTGTGGAACACACATATTAAGGTTAAAACTTAAGTTTTAACTTAATTACTCCTGCATGTTCTTTCTCACTGCATCCATAAACCTCCCTGGGCCTCTCTGTTCTCTTGCCACAATATGATACTTAAAAACTTATAGTAACACGCATATGCTTTCCTTTCCAGGTCATGTACACGAGGGCTGTTTGGAGGGAGGGGACCCTAGAGGAGGAGGGAGTAGTTCCTGACAATTGGATCGACAGAGAAATGAAAACCGTCAGATGGCCACATAAAATGAGCGTTACAAAAACGGAAAAAGCTATTAAGGACCAAATTGACCCCCAGGATGACTGGATGACATTCTCATTAATCAAAATCAAAATTACTTCAGGCAAGTTTTGCGTAGATGAATAGAAAATGTAATACATTTACAAGTCAAAATATTGTTGAATTATTTTGTTTGTTTTAAGGTGAATTGTGTCATTTCTAAATAAGCGTTGTGAATGTGACACCTACAACCTGACCAGCCAGGCGGAGGAGGACGACGAAGAGGTGATCACACCGATGAGGAAGCGCACTAAAAAAGGAATTCCAGAGGGTTTTGTTAGAAATGGTATGTTTCTCATTCTCAAATATTTAATACGTTTGAAATATAAAATCGGTTGATACAAATTGGGCCTCAAATTTGAGACATCAATGTTTCTAAAATGTTTTTGCAGAATTTACGGATTCAGATGAGGAGAGCTTCAGGGGTAATGTGTTTCTCCCAATTAATTAATAATTCCAGTTTCAAAATAAATCAAATTCTTTAAGATTAAATATTTTTGGAGATGGATATGCTTAGTTTTACATGATTACCTCTGTATAGGCGTCAAGCTACCCACCTTCCCTACTGCACCAAAGAAGCTGCAGCTCATTGAGGACACCAACATGTTGCACAATACTTGTGAGTACAACCTAAGAAGCATGATAATGTGTTGTGTACAACATGAGTCACAGGCTCATTCATGTGTTTTAGCCCATGAAGATGGAGTCATGTCTGGCCAAGTGGAGTGTGCTGAGAGTCCCGGGGGCAGTGAAATGTCCACTCCTAGTGAGTAATTGATTTTCACCTCGCACCAACCATCATTGTCATTGTCCATTCAAGACGAGTAGTTTCTCACTGCTTGTGAATGAAGCGTAGTTATGACTCAAGTATTTCAATTTTTATTAATTTAGTATATGCGAGATGACTATGTACTTACAGGCTGACTCATGTGTTTCAGACTCTGTAAGTCAAACCTTGTATGGCCTTGTGGAAGCCTTCTCTGGCCAAGAGAAATGTGCTGCCAGATCTCAGCGCAAGGAAATGTCAAGTGAGTATTCACTTTATCCATTGCACCAACCAAAGGTCTATTCAGGACAAAGTGTTACTCACTGCTTGAGAATCAAATTTGGTAATTATTTATTTTACAGGCTTAATGAAATGTTTCAGACTTGTCTAGCTTAGAAGAGCGGAGGGCCAATTATTTTTGTTTCATTTCAATAATTGTAAATCTTGGAATATTCTTTGTTTTCTTTGCTCTCAAGATGCAAGCACAGCACCTCGGAGCAGGGACCTGTCGACACCCAGTGAGTATTGATTGCATCAGACTTGAAACAGTCACTTTTGTATTATGTCAGGCGTTGTGAAATTTAAAAATATTCTGTGTTTTTCAGGATCTCGTCATGCAGCAAGAGGTCATGCGAGGGATGGCTATCGCTCCAGGTAAAGTAACAGGACAGGGCACAGCATCAGTAGTGGCTGGCTTCTATTGGTTGGACTCCAGCCCTTATTTGGTCAACCAGTAGGGTTAGACTGTTTCAGTGTTAAAATATGGCATGTTATGGCCAAGTGGCCAAGTGAATCTATTTCAATGTTACTAGGTCCAGCAGTAGGTCCAGCAGTGGATCCAGTATCAGGTCCTGGCACAGTGAATTTTCGACGTACAGCTTCAGGTCCAGACATGATGCCCGATCCCGGGAGGCCCCCAGTCCCCAGGCCAGGTCCAGACATGAGGCCCGATCCCGGGAGGCCCCCAGTCCCCAGGCCAGGTCCAGACATGAGGCCCGATCCCGGGAGGCCCCCAGTCCCCAGGCCAGGTCCAGACATGATGCCCGATCCCGGGAGGCTCCCAGTCCCCAGGCCAGGTCCAGACATGAGGCCCGATCCCGGGAGGCCCCCAGTCCCCAGGCCAGGTCCAGACATGATGCCCGATCCCGGGAGGCTCCCATCACCATCCCACCATCCCATCCCATCCCACCATCTGCCCGATCACGGCACAGTGATCTCAGCAGCCCCCCTTATCACAGGCATGGTGAGTTGTTGGCTGTGTTCACACTACGCTTAATTTGGATTATTTTGCTATTAAGGTGGTGATCCTATCACCATGGCTGCCTGTTCACATTACACAGTGCACACATTGCTTTGAACAAGAAACCAAGTAATTTAAAATACCTTATTGCAGCAGGTGGTTCACACATAATAACTTCCAAAACATATTTTTTGCGATGCAGAGACTGGGAGATGGGCCTTCCCATTGCCTTGTGGTGGTAAGTATTGATCTATTGGCAGTGGAGTTTTTTTTTTAATAGTACCACCTTCTCTCTTCCTGTACTTTTCTCTCTGTCTGCAGAAACTGCTTTTCACTTATAGCGTTGGCATGTCAGATGATGACATTTCTTTGGACTTTTGTTTCTTTCTCCAACACTGCTGTACTAATAACAAACACTGAAGCTGATTACAAAACCAATTGTAAGCTAGCTAACCTTGCTATTCTAATTGAAGCATTGTAATCATCAACAAATGTGTTATTTCAGTGTTCCAGAGAAAGGTCCTGAGCTTACTGGTCGACATCCGCCATCGCCTGAAGGAAACGCAGCCTCCCTCTTCAGCTGTCCATATAGAGAGGATTGAGACTATGGAGGACTTTGAGTTAAAGGAGCAACACCTCTCTGATGCACAGGCCTTTGATACTCTGGTAGGTTTTACAAGTCTGGAAGTAATGGATAGCACGGGGCAACACCATCAACCTAATTCGGCCCTGAAAAAAACTTTTTATGATGGACTACTTTTTATTAGTCAAAATAATTGAAATTATATTATTTTCCAATAATCGTTCAGCCCTAGTGTCAGTCAACTTTATTATGGACTTATTCCAACAGGTGCTGCAAATTTCAAGAGTTGGTGGTCGGAACATCAAGGACTGTGTCCACAAAGTGTTGGACAGGTATCTACAACATTTTCAGCATGTTCTCGTTAGCATGTCAGAATAGGTTGGAATTCATTTAAAATACAAGTTCACAACCAAATGCATTGTGAGATTATAGACCAGCAGGAGATAAGTAAAGGGATGAAAGAAGGACCACCCTAGGGGACACTGATCAACTAGTGTAAAGGGTTTATTGCATGTGTAATGTTGTTCCTACATATATCCTTCACATTAATTTATTGTAATTTATTTTTCTTTAGGCTCTTCACCAACAGCCTCATGTCCAAATTTAATTTGAAGGGCAAGGGGAAAAGGGGGAAACACCCTTAAGAGGGAACAAAGCTTTATAGAGCAATACAAGGTAAGCAGAATACTTAAGTTTTTTGTTGTTGTTGCAAAACTCTTCTCAATAGTAATTTTTATGTAATAGTCCTGTGTGTCCCCAAGCACAGAGCCAGCTTTTGTAAACAGCACTAAGCACAACAGGCTGATAAAACACAACATTCTAATGCACGCATTAAAGGATCTAAACTTTCTCAAAAAGGACAGTCTGCTTATGCTGGGGACACACTACAGGATAATCGGGCCGATTTTGCCCCTTCCAACAATCCTAGGTAACGTCCCGATTATCTTGATGGTTCTGCAGATTATTTTATCAGATGTTCCCTTGGTGGGAGGTGTGTCAAGAGTGAGAGAATATGCTCGGAATCACGTCGGAGCTGCCCCGATCGCGAATCCTAAATATTCAACATGTTGAATATTTGCAATCAGAAATCCTGATGTGTGGGGGGAACTCCGAGGACAAAGGCCGAGTTTATCACGTGAAACGAAACAATATCCAAACAGAAAGCAAGCTGAGAGAAGACAGATGCATAACAAATTGAGTCACGGCGCAGCACAGCGCAATTTCTTCCTGCATATCGTCCGCCCTGCTCATTATTAAGTCTCGAGAGATTTTGCGAGATTTATTGTGTTAACAGTCGGGACACTGGTTGGAAATCTGTTTGTGTGTGGTGTGCTGTCTTTGTCAAATCATGGCACACCACACACTGTAGGAGCAAAACGGCTAAATCTTTAGATTTTTTGTCCTCATGTTTGTGGTCTATCACAGTTTGAAAATCTTACAAGATTAAAAAAAATCTTTTTGTGTCCCCAGCATGCTTAGTCCCTTTTTGTAGACAGCTTAAGTGTTACAGTTAACAACTGCTGCGATGGCTTTGTATTAAATCAATATTATTCTAAATAATTTCTCTTTTTGTGCTTGTGTAGAAGGGCTCATGAAATTCGATACTGCGGCCACTGAGGAATACGTGAAAGTGAATGTATCCGAGCACCTAAAGCACGCGCCGCAAAGACGTGGAGGTGGAGGATTTACCATGCCTAGATGAGCTCTACTAGCCTGACGTTGTCATACTCATAATTCTAGTCAGAATATGAGTCTGAGAACTCTCCGTTGGGCTTTGACTACAGGGCGTGTTTCAAACGAGCCTGGAAAACAAATGCCTCTTTGCTCAATTGGATAGATCTACAACAAATCAGAGCAACAGAGTATGTGACGTATGTTAAGCACCGCATAGTTGTTGTCAACAGAACTAAACTACAAGTAGACTTGAAGTATGCTTGAAGAATGAATACAAACGATTTTTGCCGGTGTTGTAAAATTAATTTAAGGGTAAGGGGAGTACTTGTTTACACGGTCAACCTTTTTGAGCGAAACAATAAAGGGCAATGCATATACGAACAAGTTCTCCGATTAGGATTACAACTCCACAAAAGAAAAGGAGAAACCACAATGGCCACTAGGTTTTCATTGTGTCCCATCTTCTTCGCGACCATCAGGGCCAGCTGATAAATTAAACTTTTACCGAATCCCGTAGGAAGGACGGCAAAAACATATTTTCCATCGACAAATGCCTTGATTGCGTCTCTCTGTTCCTCTTTCAAAATTAATGCGCTGTCGATGTCTTCTAAAACAGACTCGATAGCAGAATCATAACATCCCAGATCTCCAGCGGTAGCCATGTTTGTTCAAAACGAATTCAACTTAAGCGCTGTTTTGTGAAGTGGGTGATTACGTTACTGTTGATCATCTGTCCATCATCGTATAAAGCCCGCCCTGGCAATTTCATTGGTTCGCCCAGATTCTGGTTTTCTGTAGTTGGTCCCCAATACGAGACCCTCCAGACCCAACTTCCCGACCAAATTTTCTTTAGGGAGGGGAGAAGTTGGGCTGGCAGCCAGGCTAGAGCTCTACAGGACTCGAGTTCAATTCTATGAATTTGTAATTATTCATTCATAATTCTCTTGGTACATTGTATTTTTGAATAAAAATCGATACGGTGTTATTGAATTGTGATTTATTGGTATGTGATTAACTTCAATGTTTCCAGAGGGTGGAGGACATGTTTTCTGTACCATGTGTTAATTTTCTGTAGCTTTGTTTGAGCTCAGCAGCTAGTTTGAACTAGAAATTCATTACACATTTGAAAGCGTCTCTATCTGCTACTGAGACTATCAAATTGAGTTTATGGAAAATGATCTAGTCCCATTTCAGAAGGTGGCCTACTGTTCCAGATAATTTCCATAAAACTCCATTTGATTGGCAGCAGCTGATAACTTTAACAGCATACAAAGGTGAAATTGAAAGTGAAACATGAGATTACATTTATAGAAGTAGTATAAAAATTACGTCTGAAATTAGTCTAAATTCAATGTTGAAAAGACGTCCACAAACGACCACATTTGGACTATAAATAGCCTTTATACTGAGGTCCCAATGGCGTCAACATTAGACGTGCGGTAGACGTCCAAAAAATCACGTTGCCTGGCGTTACAAAACAACCCCTTCAGTGGACCAAAATTAGACGTCCAAAAATTACGTAGAAAAGACGTCACTCCGACGTCACATTGCGCAGTGGGAATCTACTTCAGACAGTCTGCGGCTAGCTGCAACTCTACACATGGCCGATTATTTTCTTCTTAAAAATCTTGATTTTATTTGGGGACAATAACATGGCTTGATAGCTGGCTAGTCTTGTTGTTAAACATACTGTCAAATTATAATCACTGATTGGAGAAAATGTCAACTTTGATGCGATCATCTCACATCCATTTGCTATTCATCTCGCTCCACAGGCTGCGGCCATACTGTAGCCCTAGTACTAGTATATGGCCGATATTGTTCGTGAAAATCTTGATATTGATTTTGGGACAGTGACATGGCTGGTTAGCTAGCAAATCTTATTGTCTAACATACTGCAAAATTATATCTACTGTTTGTCAACCATACAACATGTTATTGGCTTTGAATCCTGCTAGCATAACGTTAGCTTTGGGGCTAATAGCTCAGCCAAAGGAAAGCCGGTGTTGGTTCTATGAGCTGAGCGGACTATAAATATCAGAGTTGGCTAACGTTGAAAAACGTTAGATTTCTATTGCAAAACGCCTTAAAACATAAATTAATGTTTGTAAAAAAAAAATCGTTGGCAAGTGACCATGGTATAAGCGGGACCATGGTATAAGCCCGACGAGGTGTCCAATATCATCTGATAACGGAGTCCGCGGAAGCAACCTCCGCTGCGCGTCGGACGGTTCACGCCTCCGTATCGTCCGTTATCAGATGATATTGGACACCTCGTCGGGCATTATCCCTTACTTAAACGCCGGGGCGTTTATTACACAATGTTCATTTTTGGTGCAGTGTTTATTCGAGGACGGCGTTTATTTGAGGTAGGCCTTTAATCGAAGGAATACGGTAGTTATTCATGGGTGGTATTTTAAGGTATTATAGTAATTTTTCATTTTGATAGGAGAAGACTGTTCGCATATTTACCTATTTCCCCCTTTCCGCTCGAAACATACACATTTATAACCGTCCTTTCCATAAACGTTGATAATTGAGTGGCTCTGTAAATGTATATATAAATGTTTTATTAAGATATAGGCTAAGACAGTGTAATGATCTGCACTATGGATTAAAATCCGTACTGATCACCAACACAGGCACCCCACAGGGCTGTATGCTCAGCCCTCTCCTGTTCTCCTTGTTCACTCACGACTGTGTGGCAACGCACAGCTCCAACCTCCTTGTTAAGTTTGCTGACGACACAACCATCGTGGGCCTCATCTCTGACAGTGACGAGTCAGCCTACAGAGAGGAGGTTGACACCCTGACATCATGGTGTCAGGACAATAACCTTTCTCTTAACATCAGCAAGACCAAGGAGATGATTGTGGACTATAGGAGGCGGCAGGAGGAGGAGCATGCACCCCTACTCATCAATGGATCGGAAGTGGAGAAGGTCAGCTGCTTCAAATTCCTCGGGGTGAACATCAGCAATGACCTCACCTGGTCTGTTCACACGGACAAGGTGGTCAAAGCGGCCCGTAAGCGCCTCTTCTTGAAGACTGAAGAAGTTTGGTATGGACTCAGTCATCCTCACTAACTTTTACAGATGCACTATCGAGAGCATTCTGACTGGTTGTATCACAGTGTGGTATGGGAGCTGCACAGACATGGACCGCAAGGCTCTACGAAGTGTGGTCCGTTCTGCTGAGTTCATCATCAGCAGGAAGCTCCCAGCCCTACAGGACACCTACCACACACGTTGCTTAAGGAAAGCCGGCAGGATTCTAAGAGACTGTTCCCACCCATCCTTCAGTCTCTTTACCCCGTTGCCTTCTGGCAGGCGTTACCGCAGCATCCGGTCGCGCACACGCAGACTGGACAACAGTTTCTACCCAAGGGCCATCAGGCTTCTGAATGGACACTGATATGGACATTGATTTACTGCACACTAGTCACTTATACTCTGTCACTTTCAGCTACTGGTTGCACTATTAGTAACATTGCACTACTGTACCTCACTGTACCTCGCCACCAGGCTCCTGTATGGTCATTGACTTAGTCACTGATCTGCAAATTTGCACTATTGTACTGTACTCCACTTAGGTTAGAATAGGTTATAGGGTTTAAACAGGTTTTTTGTGCATTTAGGGTTAGTACTGTCCTGCTCAGCTTGTTGTACTTATATTTTATGTTATGCCAGGTGCTTGCGTTGTCTTGTCTTAAGAATTTCAGTGCCCAGTCTAACCTTGTGTTGTTCTGTGTACCTGACAAATAAAAGACTTGAACTTAAAACATCTGTAGATGTTCGCTGTTTGTCTTCATATGTAGCCTAGAGGAAACAATTGAGTGTTTTTGTGAATTTAAACATAATACACATTGTTGAATCAGATGGACAATGCAATGACATGATCTGCTAGTCACCGTAGATTTAGACAGTGCAGCAACAGTTAGCCTATATTAGCCCATCAAACACTTTAATCATATGCACCATTGCTTAAAATATCTGCTATAGACCATACTCACAATTGGTTGTCATACAGCTACAGAATAGTATTCTACGTAGCAGTTCATGACGACAAACACAATCCACCCCTTTCTAATATTCCAAGGGACATGTTTTAGTGGACAACAATTTATTTGTATTTTTTTGTTGCGTTGACTCATGTCTTGCCACTCTTCTTCAGACTATGTTGATCAGCATTTCAAAATGCTACCGTTCACTGATAAAATATTAATAAAGTTGGATTGTAGTATCTTCAATATAATTCAACTATTCTTTACTTTTTGTTTGCAACAATACAGCAACAGACAACAATCCATGCCTCCTGCAAGGGACATCTTCAACTAACTTTTTAGGATAGAACACAACTTCTGTGATACCCAAAACAACACTTAATGGTAACTTCAGGATACTACATCCCCTCCTTCTTCAGTTAACAATTGGTTTACCGTTTTCTTTACAGGTGTCTTACTTTTATCTATTTATTATCATTATTATTATTACATAACCATCACATACTAAATACCAACAACATTACATCCAAAATGTAACACTGTATCTCAACAACACATTCTGAATATCTTAGTGAACATTATTCCCTTTTCTTTTTTTCACTCTTCAACATCAATATAAGTTATATGGCATTGATTGTCCTTTACAAACTTGACTTATGCTACATAGTCTTTCAAGTGAGCCGGAAAACATCTCTCTTGCAGACCTTCTCAGATTTGTAGGTTGTTTAGTCTCTGTTTCACCAACTGTCAATTCCAGCGATTGTCCTTTCTCAAGGGCAGACATTGCCTTCTCTGCAGGTGCATTGACAACATCCGCACTCGGCAATGCAGAAGTGTCACCATACTGTTCATTCTCTGTGGGTAGTACAGTTTCAAGCATCTTGCCTGTACTGCGATTTCGTATTTGGTCCACATGTTTCTTCACAGTTTGTCCATGCCCTAGAGCAGTTTTGGATGAAAGAGGTCCTGTACAACATTCCACTATGGCAGGAATCCATTTGGGTCCACCGCCGTAGTTCCTACACTGAATCTCCAATTTCAAAACATCTAAATTGGCAACTTTTTGTCATGGTATTCTTTTTGTTTCTGTAGTTTTTTTTTAAAACTTTCGTCTTCACATCATGAATGAGTAAGTCAAATGCTGATCTCAACTTCCGTGACATTGAAATTTAAGCAGGTGACACCCAGTTGTTGCATGAGGAGTGATTCTGTAAGTAAACAAGAATCTTGCTACTCTTGTCTCCACAGTGTCACCTTTCATCTTTTTCATCCCATCTTTGAAAGTTTGAACAGCACGTTCAGCCAGGCCATTTGAAGGATGGTAAGGAGTTTGTTGAGTGCCATTTCTATTCATGAAAGTTTAAAACTCTTCACTGGTAAAGCATGTTCCGTTGTCTGACACAAACATTTTAGGTAATCCATATGCACTGAAACACATTCTCAGTTTCTCAATTGTAATTTTAAAAGTGACATTTGTGACAGGATAAACTCCCATCCACTTGGAATGGGAATCTACCCTAAGAAGGGTCCTGCATAGTCTACATCACATGTCAAACTCAAGGCCATCTTAAATGGTGTATTGAAATAAGTCTACGCTGCTTTACAGCATGCACTGACCAAAAACTACATCTCTCACAATGCATTTCGATTATGTTACGGCAAATTGACGACATCCCGCCTGTTGAAAGCAGTGTACATACACATCAGTGTGGTTGAATGACAGCACTCCAATGCAGCCGGTTCTGCAAACGTACCCCATGCGCATTTTCAGCCAAGGTCCTCGGGCATTCAATCCAAGTTGGTATCGCTCTCAAACTTGGTTAGAGCACTCAGCCAACCTAGATGCATGTTTCTACTTCCCCTGACGACAATTTGGAGCCAGAAATGCTAAAGACATCACCTTCACTAGACAAGGTTTTACCAATTGGAAAACGGCAATGTTTATTTTACATAAAGCTCACAAAGCTATTTTGTGCTGAAATGAAGGCCCCAAAACATTGCTTGGACGCTGTGCACGCTCGCATTAAGTGTGGAAGTCAGTATCTAGCATCACATCAAACCTATGTAAACTTCGCCTGGGGCGCCAAATGTTCTAGGACCACCACTGGCTATAGCCTATCACTTAAAACCCAACTTCACTACACTGGTAACAAACGGACAACTATGTGTTCACCCCGATAAAAACTTGGATAAATTCTAAACATTTAAACATAAAAAATCTAAAAAAATATCATGGCGTTGTTTCTAAACAGATGTTGAGATGTTGTTGCGACAGCTGTTGGAATAACAAGTTGCCTAAATATAGCCTATAGGTAGGTCTTATCACACTGATGTCTGTTCAAAAGCTAATTTGTCTGATCACTTTGTTTTTCATTTGTTATTTGACGATATAAAAAGGGGTTAGTGTGTGCTTGCAATTGGGTCAATCATTGCTGCGCAGACTCTGCAAGATGGCAACATCTATAGCCGTGATATTTTGGCATCATTTTTGTACAGTGGGAGGAAGCGAAGACACTGATCATTGATTTACCTGGAGCTGACTGAGCAAAGGGAGGAGCATAGGGAGAAAGGGATTGATAATCCAGAGGTGCCATTACCACTGTAAAAGTAGTGTTGCCAAACTTTTTTGTCAGACACAATATGTTGGATGCATAAAATGAGGAGGGGATCCCTCTCTGAATTGCTCTTCCCAAGGTTTCTTCCATTTTTTCTCCTGCTGGGAGTTTTCCTGGGAGTTTTTCCTTGTCTTCCTTGAGGGTTTAGGTTGGTTGAAGGGAAGTTCTATGGGCGTATGTAAAGCCCTTAGTGACAATCTTGCGTGTAAAAAGGGCTATACAAATACATTTGATTTGATAAAATAATCATAAAGCTACCTATTTTTCTTCTGTATTTATTGTATGTTGTGTGTAATTAAGTATCATATTCATGCAATGTAACAGGGGCTTTGTTAGGTTTACTGGGGCACAGGCCCCTCATTACTGACTGGCCTACTGTTTTTTGAGCTTCATGCAATATAATATTTTGGACTCATGTTGTTTTTATGATTATGTTGAAATAAGATGATCGCTAAATGTAGCTACACCGGTTCAATGAATTAAGTCCAGGCCTCATACAGATGTTTCTTGATATTTATTTAACTCTCTCTCTCTCTTCAATTAACACCGCGAAAAACTAAGAAAATAAAAGACAAAAGTTTGACTTATTAATTGGCCATTTTAGGTGGGTTAATGGCGCAGCATTAACATACATCATACATGTATGTTGAAACATTGAACATTGAAACATACATCAACTGAATTTCTTACATTTACATTTATGCATTTGGCAGACGCTTTTATCCAAAGCGACTTCCAAGAGAGCTTTACAAAAGAGCATAGGTCACTGATCATAACAACGAGGTAATCCCAAAGATTGCAAGCAGCCAAAACATGAAGCATACATTGTAAAAAAACTAAACAAGTGCCAAAAGGGAAGACCCATAAGAGCATGCAGTTATACAAGTTACAAATTAAAAACAAAACATGAACCACAACAAAGTGCAGGACTGTACCTGTAGAAGAACAATCAGCAGTAAAATATTTCACAGCGAGTACAAGAATTAACTTTGTTATAACTAACCTACAAGAGCAACAAGTCACTCAAAAGGAGTCATTGTGATCCTGGAGGAAACTAACATCAGGTCCAGCCAAGCATTCCTAAGTGCCGTTGTACTCCCGGAACAAGTGCGTCTTGAGCCTTTTCTTGAAGGTGGGGAGACAATCAGTGTACCTGTAGCAACCGATAATGTAATAACGGCCAATAATGTAATAACGGCCAATAACGTAATAATTTAAATGTAATAAAACCAATAATGTAATAAATTGCCAATAATGTAATAAAGTTGTTGAGCCAATAACGTAATAACTTTTTGCCAATAATGTAATAACTTATTACGTTATTGGCTGGTTATTACGTTATTGGCCCTGCATTAAAAAAAAACGTTGAAAATGTAATAACTGAGCCAATAATGTAATAACTGAGGTATCACTTTATTTTATCTTCAATTTCTGGAGAGAAAGTGTCACCCTTAGCCTTAATATTGCATCTTGCAACAGATGCTTAAATATCCGCCATTACAGATACCCCTCCACCCTCAAACCCCCTCCACAGGAGGCCTTAAAGGAGCAATTGAGAGTCAATTTGGATTTATATCTCACTCTTAGGGTTCCGTTATAGTACTCCGTGTATCCAACTCTGGGGCCATGCAGGAGCTTTGACGGCGTCGTGAGTATTTAGTTCTGCATTGCAGTTTTCAGTGTGCTTTTGCAATTCACCGCCGGAACGCTAGGGGCTTTAATTTTCTCGAAGAAATGCTTCTTTTGCAGAGGCACCTATATTTGACCACTAGATGGCAATTTAATAGTAAAGTCATGACAAGTGGCTAAGCCATGTGACTGAAGAAGTTGTCTGCAAATGCCCATACTTCAAACATGTTGTAAATTAAATGATTTTACTACAATAAACATACTTAATTTTCATGAAGTCCCTGTTCATACATTCTCCTTTTCCTATGTATATTTCTATATATATAGATAGAGATATACATTGAGAGAGAATAGTTAAAGTTAACAGACAAATAGCTAGTCCAACTGTAACATTTTAAAATTGCTAGCATAATTTACATAGATGTTGTAGTAGATAAATAGATAAATAAATATAATATGTTGTGTATTGCTGCACAGAATATATGTTGTAATAAGACAGCTGTTAGGTTTATACCCAAGTAGGCTAGTTTTATTTCAGTTGTATCCACTAGATGACAGTGTAGATTAAGGAATTAAATTGTGTTAGCTAAGCCTGATATGAAAATTTAACTTAATCACAAAATAACTGCTTAGAGAATAATATCTACTAACCTACTGAGTTATTCAACATGTTTTGCAATAGAATATTGACTGTGTATTGCAATTAATTTAAAATCTTCAGTTGTATATGCCAGTGGGGTGTATTACGAAAGAAAGTGACTCTTGGAAATCTTTGAGTTAGCTCTGCAAACCCTGAAGGTTTGAGTTCATAGTATATTTACCTGTCAAACCAGGCTTTTAGCTCAGACTCTGTGCTTGTTCTCATGTTGAGGCTGTGTTGCGATGATATTGGCCATTCAGAACTATGTGTCACATACCGGTTCATTTAAAATTAGTATGAGATTGTTGCCTGAATGTTTTATCAAACACATTTTTTCAGCCATTTTGAGGCCCTCGAAGGCCAAACACAGCAGGTATTCATATCTTCACGTTAGCACTCTACACATCCAGGAACATTAAATGTTTGGATAGGAGGAGCTCCCGTTGCAACATACATTTCTCACATGAAGTAACTTCAAGATTGGTCAGTAGGCCATGCTTTCACATATTTTGCTCTCTAACCTCAGACATAACCTGTTCCAGGTTAAGTTTGCAGCATGAGAAACCAAAGCCAGGTTAAAAAGCCACTTTTGTGTCAACGCATACACTTGCTTTGAGCACAACATACTTAATCTCTCTTCGTAGTATACCCCACAAGTTATATTATCCTGTGTTTAAAGTTGAAAAAATAACTGTGAAGAATAACTGTGTCTTTATCACCTGTATATAAGAGAAGCACTTGCAGAGAGCCTAGAACTGGATAAAGAAAATGACTTTTCAATTAGTGTTATGAAGCTCTACAAGGCCGCTGGACGCAACAGTAGCCTTAGCATGCGTTTAAAATACTGAAGGACAGCTGCTGGATGAGGGCATGGATTCTTCTCAGTCATGTAGCCTTAGGGCAGTTTAAAATTAAGGATATATACTGGAGAAAGTAGGCCTAAAGTACATTTTATGTTAATGTTTTGTTTTATATACATTAGTAAATGAGTGAGAGCTTTTTTGTTTTTTTGAGATTGAATATTACCTCCAGCTGTCATGGTGAGGGACAGTCACTGTGACACTGTCTGACTTTGGCCCTGGAGGCCAAAGGACATTATTGCACCATTGTTTTTTGTCGTACACATGCTTTTGTTTTCATTGTTCCCTCACCTGGGTCCAATTGGCTGTGTTCACTCACCTGTGCCTCATTTTACGTTAGTTAATTACCCACTTAACTATGTTAGCCAGAGTATAAATGCCTGGCTAGTTAACATGCACATCATTGGGTTGTTGGTCATTTGTTGGTGTTTCCTCTCACAAGGCAAGTGTGTACTCTCAAGTAGGTCTCTATTTTCACTGTGTGTGTCTCAAATTTAGAGCCTTTCCTTTGTAGTGCGGTTCTCAGTTCCTTTTGCCTTTTTCTCCTGTTTTTGGGTTGTATCTTCTGTGTTTTTTGGACTTTCTCTGTGAGAAGAATCTTGTGTTTTGGAACTCGAAAATAAAGAAAACAAGAGTTGACTATATCCTGCAATTGGGTCCTACTTGCTCACCTGGGTACACGCTGGTTTATTGATCCAGCGGCCCGGGTTCAATCCCCGACCCGGAAAGCCTGACACCAGTCTAAGTTCCATAGGCATTTTGAGATTGAAAAAAGGTTGAATTAAAAATGTTTTTCCATGAAATAATTTGGTACATTCATTTGACAATGCAAGATCCTCACCGAGACATGAATTCATGTTACATACATACATCATTATGAGCAACTGTCTATTTACACAACAATATCTGTAAGAATTGTAATGACTAAAATGACCCAAATGATCAAATAAAAAAATTAAAATAAGCTAACCCTAAGAAAGAGAGAGGAGAGGTTCCCAGTACATTAAATTACAGTGAAATTATCTTTATGGAATTTACAGATTTCTTTAATTCAAGAACCGCATGGTTGTGCATATGTGGATGAATGAGTGTATTAATTTAGTTTACGGGCAGCATCTAGATTATATGCATCAACAAACATTTAGCTTTTAAATATTGGTGATTAAAGCAATATCATATGATATTATTGAATGAGGGGGCTGCAGTCATATTTATATATTATTACATTATTATCATCAGTGATGAAATTTTCAGCCGAATCTGCAATTTAATGTTGCTTTGTAGATCAAACTGGCCCTAACACTGCTTTGGCCGATTCAAGAATCCCAGAGTAAAAGTAAAGCTTCGCTTATGGTAGCCTGACGTGTGCCTCCAAAAAATGTTACCAGTCGAGGCGACAGAGACAAATGGAGACTGCGGGCTGTCATTCGTCAGATAACGACTCATTCCCGCAGCCCCTAGCGTTCCGGCGGTAAATTGCAAAACCATACTGAAAACTGCAATGCAGAACATAGAAAGACTGACAACTCCATAAAAGCGCCTGCATGGTCACAGAGTTGGATACACGGAGTGCTATAACGCAACTCTTAAGAGTGAGATATAAATCCAAATTGAATCTTGATTGCTCTTTTAAGGCCTCCTGTGGAGGGGTTTGAGGGGTATCTGTAAGGGCGGATATTTAAGCATCTGTTGCAAGATGCAATATTAAGGCTAAGAGTGACACTTTCTCTCCAGAAATTGAAGATAAAATAAAGTGATACCTCAGTTATTACATTATTGGCTCAGTTATTACATTTTCAACATTTTTTTTTAATGCAGGGCCAATAACGTAATAACCAGCCAATACGTTATTGGCTCAACAACTTTATTACCTTATTGGCAATTTATTACATTATTGGTTTTATTACATTTAAATTATTACGTTATTGGCCGTTATTACATTATTGGCCGTTATTACATTATTGGTTGCTACAGTCCCTGATGGAGGTGGGGAGCTGGTTCCACCATTGGGGGGCCTGGCAGGAGAAGAGCATGTGTTGGGACCGGGCGGTCTTAAGCGGTGGGACCACCAGGCGGTTACAAATGTAATGACTACATCATGGCTCCAAACAAATACAAAACAAATACAAAACAAATACAAAAACACAATGATAGCAAAATAAATGAAATAAAATACTGTGTACGCCTTTTTTTGAACCATGTGCAGATTCCTTTTTAGCTTCCTCCACAGCCATCAACCCCTCTCTGACCCACAATGCCCTGTCCAACCTTTTGCGGCTCTGGTCACATGACTCAATCAAATAAAACACACTTTCCAAATAAAAGCATAAAACTGGTAACCAGAACATTTCTTATTTAGTAAACCTTATTATTTTTCTTTGTTAAATTAAAACAGATAACTCTTCATTAAACAATTCCCAAAAAATGGAAACCTGTCTCTCCAAGACAGTTACACTCCCACCAAATTACTATGATTAACGATAATCTTGTAAACATTTGAATAAATCCAGTAATTTCCAGAACCAAGCTATTTCTGTTAACACTTAGACCAAACTTGTTACCTTAAACTCAATGCGGAAGTTTAGAAAATAATTATATTAGAATACTCTTTAATTATTTTCTACAAGTACGACTAGTTTATGGATAGGTCGCTCAAGAATAGATCGATTAGTGAATTGTTGACTATCCTTTCAAGGCTTTCTATTTCCTCTTTGAAGGCATCCCTTTGTGCCAGTTTTACAAGCACAAGGCTGGCCTTTCTTCTGTCTTCAACATTTATGGGTTTTGTTGGTTTGACTCCTTTTGCTAGTTTCTGGATCCGAGCAAAAACATTCAATACTGTAAGCCATTTGGAGAACCGTTTGAGTCTCTCCAAGAAATTGTCCTCTCTTACTACATGTGTTTGTAGTACTTGCATTGTTTTAACTTCAGGGTCACCTACAAGGAGATCTGGAGTCACCGTTGGTGTGACAATTTCTCTCTCCCAAAGAAACTTGGGCCCTGTAAGCCAATTTGACGTAATCAGCTCTTCTACCTTGAGGCCTCTAGAAGCGTGATCCGCTGGATTTTGATTGGTGTCTATATAATACCATTGTTCTGGCACA
Source organism: Hypomesus transpacificus (assembly GCF_021917145.1). Classification (NCBI taxonomy): domain Eukaryota; kingdom Metazoa; phylum Chordata; class Actinopteri; order Osmeriformes; family Osmeridae; genus Hypomesus; species Hypomesus transpacificus. The sequence continues at coordinate 1,069,892 of NC_061085.1, forward strand.
ATTGCGTCTCTGATTCTTTGGACTCGATTTGCAACAAACACGTGAAACCTGTGGGCTTCATTGTTAATGAAGCCCAAGACTACCCGTGAATCTGTCCAAAAATACTCTTGGTCGATTTTGAGTTCTAGTTCTTCCTTTAGCAAACTACTGACTGCAGAGGAGACCACTGCAGCAGTTAATTCCAGTCTTGGTATAGACACAACCTTTGTTGGTGCAACCCTTGCCTTTCCTATAATTAAAGAGCAATGTACCTTGTATTCACTCACTACTCTGATGTATGAGCACTGGCCATAACCATAAGTACTTGCATCGGAAAAATGATGCAGCTCAATTCTCTGAACATTACCTAGGTTTTCTGGGATAAAGCATCTAGGAATCTGACGTTTTTGCAGGTTCTCAAGATCATTCAACCAACTCTCCCATTGTGGCCATAATTCTTTGGGTAGTGGTTCGTTCCAGCCAATGCCCTTCTGGCACATTTCTTTCAGTACCTTCTTTCCCATAAAAGAAAGGGAGCCAAGAAGCCTAGTGGGTCAAACACTGAGGCTACGGTTGAGAGAATTCCCCTCCGTGTTGCTGGTTTCTCATCCAGTTTGACATTGAAGGAGAAGGTGTCACTGTTTGCATTCCACTTAACTCCCAGTACAGTCTGGGCTAGAAGTTCATTATGACTGAGATCCACATCCTGAACTCCACTGGCTCGTTCACTATCTGGATTTGACTCTAAAACGTATCTGTCATTGGATATGAACTTGTGAAGGTGTAATCTCCCTTTAGTACATACATGTTGCATTTCTCTCACTAGTTTGATGGCTGTGTCCACAGATTCAAGACTGATCAAGCCATCATCAACATAGAAGTTGTTTCTGATAAAGTTGGCTGCTAAGGGATATTGCTCTTCATGTTGACTTGCAAGATACTTCATTCCATAATTGGCACATCCAGGAGAAGATGCTGCTCCGAAGAGATGGACCTTCATGCGACAATCTATTGGCTCTGAATTGGTATTTCCATTTTCCCACCAGAGAAAACGCAAGTAGTCTCTATCTTCCCTTCTTACATGAAATCTGTGAAACATTTTTCAAATATTTTTACTAGGAGCACAGTAGCCCCTGACTGGAAATTTTAGGAGCGCAAGCAGAAAATTAAGGGGCACACCTTATATTGACCTGCACTGCATTTATTAATGTAACTGGAGAGGGTACAATTCAGGGGCAATTTTAGATCCTTTTTAGTGCTCAAGCACTCCTAATATTGTTTTAATATTTTCTTAAATATATTGTTTATTATCATTTGATGCTGGTAGTTCATGAAGAAAGGGACATCCTTAGTTTTTTCATTCAATATTTTGCATAATAATACATAAATGTATTAATTGTTATCCAGTGAAATTAGGGATTTATATAAGCAAGGGGGTTTACGTTTAGCAGTTTTGCAAGGCACTGTATTCATGTCACATTCTCATTGGGGGCTGAGCACCCCTAAAGGTCTGATCCTAGAATCGCCCCTGCAACACACCATATAAGCTTGAGTTTAAATACATTATTTAATGTGACATTACGTACTGTACATACAAGTCTTAGCTAAATCACTTAAATGTATGATGCACTTTTCGATCAGTCCTCCGACACCACAACACGATACTTGCCGAGTATAACAGCGCAACAGCTCAAACACAGGCAGGGATACAGTAGCAACGCTAGTGCCAAATAAGTATTTAGCTGCTAGGCTCCATGACGCCGGGAAAAAAAGGGCTCGTGAAACTGCTCACCAAAAGAACGAAGGGGCACCCACTTTTCTGGCAGATTAAGACATGTTCGTAGGAACCTAGCGAAAAATATCCTAAACTTTCCAAGACTTTTAGCTAGGTTTATAGGTACCTAGCGAAAAATACTTTACTTTAAGCTTACTTTAAGCTACGGTACTAATGCAGAAGGAAAGCTGATATCGCTGTCTTACTAGAACGTCGTATCTATGCGTTGTTGCTAATGTGTGCTGACATTGTGCACACCCAATGAATTCAAAATTTGTAGGTCTCACATGCGCGAGTGCTTGTAAAAACTGCACGCACTGTCTCAAAAACTGGTCGCAGTCTGGAGCCCTGCCGCAGAGTGTGCATCACTTTGGTTTTATTGGATGTTCCATCTTAGTTTTTTTGGAACACGAACTTCTCATCCAGAAGTTGCAGATTGGGTGGAATTGTGGTTATATTACGTTAAATGCGTTAAACAAAAATAACAAATTAATCCTGTAATTTAATCATAACGCGTTAACGGGTTATTTTTCACAGCCCTAGTTTATAATATTTTGCCATTTTGCGGAGGATCCTGCATCGCTGCTTGCAGCAATATTTCAGTCATATTTTTACAAATCAAGGTGATTGTGGTCTGAAGATAATCTGTGCCAAATCTGGTGAATATTGGATACATTGTGTAGGAGTATGGAAAAATGTTTTATTCATTCATTCAAAATGGCGGCCTCATCAATTCGTCTGGTATCACGCGTTAACGTGCGTCAGACGCGGGATTTCCTAAGATATCACGAGACATAGGAATGACTTAAATACACCAACCAAATCAACAGATATTGGTCAAAACACAATTTTGCCTATAGTAGCGCCCCCTACAGCTCAAATGACACTACCTTTTTTGGACCTCTTAACATCAGGGTCATGATTCCATACACCAAGTTTGGAGTCAAAGCATCAAAGATTCGTTAACATATGACCTCACTTCCCTTTAACCGTATCAGTTGCTGAATTCGATTGGCTGTAACTAACAAACAGTTGCGAAAATCTAAGCTCCAGGGGATAACTTTTGTGAGGCTTGGTCTGAAGATCATCTGTCGCAATTATGAAGAAGATTCGAACAGAATTGTAGTTCAGTCAAGACAATCACGTATTAGATTTGAGCATTTATTGTTACATGACATGGACATGTAGATTTACTTTGGCGGAGTGGATGATCTAAGGGAAGCACTCCCTGCCTCCTCGATGCAACACATACATACATGACATATGAGGCAGGGAGCAATAGAGATATAATCCCCTTGTAGGATAGATACACAGACAGCATGGGGGAGAAGGGGACGGTGGAGGGTGGCAGCAGCACTGATCATACAACGACCGCGGTGAGTGTGTGCATATCCGCGCGTCTTTTAAAGACGCCTTATCGGACGTGGCCCAATGGATATGCGCTGCTACATGGGTGTGGTACTGGGAGGAGTAAGGAAGGTGGAGTAAGACGCCTTACGTCCCCGATCACTGACTGACGCGCGCTGCCCGATTGCCCTGCCAGAACTAGCTGCGCTTATTTCAGTCAAGACAATCACGTATTAGATTTGAGCATTTATTGTTACATGACATGGACATGTAGATTTACTTTGGCGGAGTGGATGATCTAAGGGAAGCACTTCCTGCCTCCTCGATGCAACACATACATACATGACATATGAGGCAGGGAGCAATAGAGATATAACCCCCCAAACACACGCCACCACTCCGCCATGCAGACTATGTGTAGAGCGGAGCGCCGCTGCTCCTGAGCCACAGGAGGACCCCCTGACATCCCACTACGTACGTACTAGTGGCAAAAACAGCGTTTCTGGATGCGGGGGTCATGCTACATTGACGATGACTAAGACTATGTGTGCATATCCATCGTGTTACATACCATCTGATGTGCGGTTTACCGAGCCGTCCCACGCGCACATCCCGTCCAGACCCGGCGCTGGACGGAAGGTGAGCCTGCGACAAGCCAAATACACCGACCATCTCCCCGGTACCCTTCTCATCCGACATCGGGCAGATAGCTACCTCCAGAGAGCTGCCCCTCTTTGCGCCCGTCAGCGAACCCATCAGGATGTACACAAAGGCAGCATGTACGCCGGAACACGAAGATATGCTTATCTAGTGAGAATGACTAGTGTCAGCAGAGCACCTGCTGTTCCCTGGCCGGTATCCAGGGTGTCTCCGCAGATATCTTGACTAGGACGCTGGATTCTGATCGATTGCTACCGAATCAGAGCACGTCTGCGGATCACCAGTGCTGAGCCAAGATCTACAGGGACATTCTACAATGCTTGTGATCCGGTAACCTCTCATCCATACAGGGCAGAGTTACAGCTGTCTCTAGAGACCCATTCCTCTAGCGCCCGTCGGCAACCCCAAAGATGTACGCGAGGCGCATGTTGTACCATCAGTGTTCCTATGTGAGAATGAGACAAACAAATGTGTCGGCAGAGCACCCGCCGTTCCCTGGAGTCCAGGGCATCTCTAGAGATATCTCGATTCAGACACTATGGATTCTGATTGATAGCTACCAGATCAGAGCACGTCTGCGGATCACCACGCCTTAACCGAGATCTAAAGAGATATTCTACTGTTATGGGTTAACAAGCCGACCCAGTCACCGTCTGCAATGTAGGCTCGTGTATTGACACACTGCGATTAGTCCTTTGACCACATGGCCGCAAGCTCGTTCACGTCAAGCTCATAGATCTCTGGACTCCTACGATGTCCAGGGCATTGGGGCGTACATGGCGCTCGTAAGCCGAGGACGACCAGTCCCCATCATTCCAGCGTGGCTAGGCACTTGAAGATGCCCAGGTGGCAGCCCCAATCCGGAAGCTTTGCGATGTATACCAATCCTGGGACAGCCCACAGCGAATCGTTGAGCGAACCAGGATTTCGTCATGGCCTTGCCGGCATCGGTGACAACAGGGACTCGGAAGGCGGGACTCGGAAGGCGTCACCCAGGGCGACACGGCGTGACATAGGAGAGTGGACAAAACGCAGTTAGATCGAGAAATCACAATAGAGGCACCTTGCAAAGTATCAGGTTGGAATGTTCAGGACACTAAACGTTCACTGCACAATAGTGGTGAATTCCCCACACCGTGAAACATTAAAAGGTTGTGAAAACACTGACTCGAGTGTTATCGCCGTATAGGGCCCTAGTACCCTTGTTCAGTCGGACACCAGTAATTTGAAGAGCATAGCCCTATGACAAGCAATGTCACGGAAGGCTCACATGAGTGGCCCTCGACCAACATAACCCTCAGTGGCCTATGTGCAAGATGGGTAGATGATAGTAGACGTAATCTTGATCCGAATTCTGCTCTCTTGGCCCGTTCAGCAGCTTGCTGAGGGCTCCAACACCTTAATTGAACACCCCGATACCAGTGTGTAACACGTCTGCGCTGTGCGCTCATTGCCCCTGCTTAGACCACAAAGTTGCATCCTTCATCCATCAGTGTGGATTGAAAAACGTCCTCATGTATTCGCCGGCAGACAACATAGGCCTACATGTGCACCGCGCACTCACCCCGGCCTAAGGTCTAGCACCGTCCAAGAAATGGCATGCTTGCCTATCGGAACTGCTGAAATGAACAAGACCGTCTCTATAGCCTGAAAGAATGCGGTGCGCAATGAGATTCCCACACTCTGGTCCAAGTGAGCAGTCTGACTAGATTGATATGCACAGACCTCCTTATGATGTGGACCTTGCTTCAATATTATAACAGTAAACTTTTCCTACGCAATAACAAGCATCACGATGGAATGCAATTTGTGTAAAGCCGTGAGATACGTCTCAAGAGCCAGGAAGTAACCCCGTGGCCACAAAGCTTTGTCCGGAGAGCTCGATAACCCCCAACCTAAAGAGGCAGCCGCGTCGATGCGAAAATCGAGGCGGAGGACAACTCCACGGAATCGTGATAAAAGAACCGACGCCACGCCAAAGGCCGCACAGCCCACCCAGAACGTATATCCGACCGCACCAGTCGTGTACACCATCATGAAAACTAGCATGGGTTGAGAAGTCCAACAGACGGGACACGAACTCTGGGGCAGGATACATGCATAGAAGCGGTGCCCGAGCGGCCACAACGACGCAGAGGACACGGGTAACGACGCCCGCATGAAACGCTATCAGGAAATGCCGACACACCTAGAGGCAGCGCGGGTGGAGATCACGGAACATCTTGACAATCGTCCAGCAGGTGCACGATGCCGACTGGTGCTCATTACCAGGATCCAACATGGAGCCACCGACAGCGTGTCGATGTGTGCGGGCCGCTGCGGCGGACGATACCACCGAGAGTAGCCTACAGCTGCCGCCCACCGACGCCAATTAGGTGCCACTGAGAGGCATGCAGCAGAATGCGCGGACCACCGGTCGTTGACCTGCAGGCAGCCTGAGAAATAGCTGTCTACTTGAGATGTGAATGCCAGAGTTAAATCCAGTCCTTCAGAACAGACGACAGGAGGGACCGTTGCAATCGTTTGGTTTCTCGTAACTGATAACCTATGTACTCGCGGTGAATCTAAATATTGGCACTCGGAATAAAGCGTCTGCTAAATGACCCATGTATCGCAGTCACATTAACACTGATGATGTCAGTCATCCCAACCTGCAGAGACCCATTTCCGGGTGGGGCTTCTCCCACCGGGAACTCCCGGAAGACGTGGAATGTCTGTATCGGAGTATATTGAGTAGCCTACTATTGGATTCAGACACCTAAAATGATGGTTCGACTGCAGTTGTAAATTTAAATGTACAGTATATATGTTTTACCTCCCATAAAATCCCAGACCTTGTACAATGTATTATTTCGCCCCTACCACTAGTAACTTCAGGCACTTTTGGCACTTGTTTAGTTTTCCACAATGTATGCTTCATGTTTTGGCTGCTTGCAATGTTTGGGACTACCTCGTTGTTATGATCAGTGACCGATGCTCTTTTGTAAAGCTCTCTCTTGGAAGTCGCTTTGGATAAAGCGTCTGCTAAATGCATAAATGTAAATGTAATGTAGTAACACTAAATCAACACTTGGTCCAAGGGTTCTTCCCAAACTACCTCAGAAAGGCGGGGTTAATCTCATTCAGTTTTTATATCAAATACGATTCAATATAGTAGTGCATTTGTACACGCGGTGAATCTAAATATTGGCTTCTCCCGCCCGGAACTCCCGGGAGACGTGGAATGTCTGTCTTGACAATTTCAAAGCATGTATGCAGATAGACGTACTTTCATGCGATGGTGCAACAGTACCCATCGACCCACTAGACTTTAGCCACAGCGTAGGGGCACTCTGACGGCCCATCACACGTCAAATACACCCGCAACGATTTGCATAGCCACACTCCACACATTAGATGCGTGAGTCCAATTATCCCCACGCTCCCCCAGCATGAGTACGGTGGGGCCCACAGCTTGCTAGCTTGTTCCTTCCGGCAAGTACCTAGCATGACACTCGTAGCTAGCAACGCTAGACGCTGGTGTTTACCGTTACGGTACCCTCTTGCCAGAAGGCCTACATGTTTTGCCACACCAGCGTAGTGCATAGAGCTAGATAACCGGACGTTCATTTGAAATGGCCGAAGTCACACATCCGAGATGGTAGTCTACGCTGTGGGCCCACACACGACGACAGACAGATACTGTGACGCTACTCAACTGGTTAACCGATAATATAGGGATACCATATTTCACCTTAGTATGTATTTGACGTTTGAAGAAATTTGGCTGCCTTAACATCTGCCCGGAGACAGCAGACGAATTTAGCGTCTCTGGCTAACTGCTCAATTACACTTTCTATTGATCAGTGCGCACCCCTGAAATAAAGAAAATTACAATGAACAATATTGGCAAGCTGTTACGTAAGCACCGGCTAATACATTACTGAAATCCGAGTATTCCGTTGCACAGCGTATACTACTGAATGCCATGGCAATCAAGCAATACAATCCATTTAAAGAGCCGCAGATACACAACCCTCTCATTCGGGTATGCCATTCCTGATTACCAGCCGGTGGTGTCCTAAGACACGGTACCACGTCATTCCTCCCCTGAAGTCAATGCGAAGTCGAAGGCCACGGGAGCGCCTCCGAAGCAGTACCGGGGATCGGCGGATCCACCGCTGTCGTCGACCCCTCCTCCAGCGCGACGACCCGAGCACTCGTTTCCGCCAGAGACCTCGACGTCCAGAGGGGCCAACAGCACCGGGTCTTCCTCCCTGGACTAGAGCATTCTCAGCGGGCACCATTCGGGAAGAGAAGGAAGGAGAAAGGAGCGGCCTTGCAGCACTCCACGAACGTGCAGTTCATCATGATTACACTCAAGGAAAGAGACACGACCAAGACATAGTAGAGTCCAGGATGCGTTGAACCGCCAATCCTGGTAGTAAGCGATCTTTGAGCTGACGCGAGTTACGCCGGGCCTGGCTACCTGCATCGTCGCAACCGCCGTCGGGGTGGTTCTCAGAGGCTGCGAATCCAGGCGAATGCCCGAAACCTCCCGCAAACACCTCCAACAACAACAGGTCACCCCCGGATCGCAAGAGCCGGACACAGCAACACAGGCGAAAGCATCAACCGACAACACAGGAATACAAACACATTGGCAGCAGCACTGATCATACAACGACCGGGGTGAGTGTGTGCATATCCGCGCGTCTTTTAAAGACGCCTTATCGGACGTGGCCCAATGGATATGCGCTGCTACATGGGTGTGGTAGTGGGAGGAGTAAGGAAGGTGGAGTAAGAAGGCCTTACGTCCCCGATCACTGACTGACGCGCGCTGCCCGATTGCCCTGCCAGAACTAACTGCGCTTATGAGGAGTAGGGAAAAAACTTTTCTCCTTAAAATTCAAAATGGCGGAGATTCTGTATGACTGGGTATGACGTCATAGAGTGCGTTTAACTCGTCTTGATCGAGGGAATCCAACGATACCTCATTTTGGAAAATGCGGCATATGGTTCCAAAGAAACGTGTTTAAACACACCTTCAACTTTGACCCATTGGTGGCGCTAGATGGTTGGAATGCGAGGTATGAAACTTGGTGAAATTGATGAGGGGACTGGTCCCAAAGAGTGTGCCAAATTTCACAACTTCTGACAATATGGTTCTAGGGGCTGCCATTGACTCCCATGACAGATGTGTAATAATAACTAGAGAGGATACAATTTCTGGGGAAATTGTAGGGTGTGCTTGCTTGCGTCGGTTGCAGGTGGGTCCGTTTTCCCATCTAGTGATATTTTCAAGCAATTAGCCTACTCATATTGCATAATTCATTAAGAACACCCTTTGAAACAAGAAACCCCCTTGAAACAAGCTACTGTAACAACGTTGTCACTGGCAGTATTTCAGATGGAATTGCGATTCAAATAGTACCGTCTGCTAACTGAAAATAAGCCCCCCAAAACGTAAATAAGTTTGATATTAATTTAGGGGGACATGGCTAATTCAAAAGCAGTTTGCTACAGGCAAGCTAGCTGCTGTTGCTATCATAGAGTTAATATCGCTAGAGTAAGCTACTTTTGTCTTCCAAGATGGCATCCCCATTCATTTCTATGAAAAGTGCTCAGTGGCGCAGTGAGGCAAGAATGGGGTACGATAAGAATCAGACACATGATGCAAACTTAACGGAAATGTATTCTGTCACTGTATAGTATTCCTTTCCCTTGTTTTTTAGAAATAGGCTATAGGGCTAAATATACGGCTATTCTAGATGGAACTGTATCGGATGAAATACACTGTTAACATGAACAGCTCCGTCGTTGTTCTCGCCAGGCAAAGAAAGCTTAATAGTTATTTTGGTGACCGAAATCTTCCATAATGCAGACTTACCATAGCTTACTGTCAACTTTATATTCAAACCAAATGCCACGAAATTCACTCTGCCTTCAATTTCACATCAGTGTCGAAATGTGACCTGTGTTTTATATGTTCAACCTAGAAAACCAAATGTTTATTAATGGATATAACGTGATCTAACAAGACGTGTTAATAATGTAATAAATAAATGCTTGAGAAGTGTGTCTAAAATATACTTTTTTGAAAATTTGCCTTTGAAATAGGCATATTCATAGAACCATATAACGTCATACAAGACGTTTCCATCAGATGTAAGTGGGGGTGAAACAGTCACTGAGGACCTTCATTGTCCCACAAAAGCAGTCTGGCTTGATGACACGATCAAAAAAAGAATAATGGTGTGTTTAACAAAAGCTTCTGAAGGCAAGACTAATATTATTTAAATATATATAATTTCCTTCTGTGGTTAACAGTTAAAGTATTAATCTTCGTCTTTGCTGACATGTCAACAATCTATGCTCGCGCTTAACATAATATATTTGCCATCCTGTCATGAACATTTTTACGAAAAATCAAATCTGTTTTAAAATAACGGGAATAAACTATATTAACAACATTTCATGTATGTGTGACAACGATTTGCTAAACTTGCAACAACAAGGCAGGCAATTCAAGCCATTTCTCCCTGTGCTCATTAAATATAAGTCTATGGCTCATTCAGCTCAATATAAATCGGCTATCGGCCAATGTGAACTTTTGTGCTTGTGCACTGTTAGTATCCGCGAGCACATTTGCAGGCAACTTTTATTGACGTAGGCAAATAAATGGGGTGCTAGTTTACCCATTTCGGATTGGTTTCAAACTTAGCAAAAATCAGGAAAAATTCTTCTATGAAAAAGCTAGTAGTATGAGCCAGGTTTGACAATCGAACAAAAATTATTGGGGGAGATCGTTTTGTAAATGTTGACTGGAGTTAATAGAATAAAAACGACCGGAAGACACGTGAACCTAACTGTAAATGCAATACCACCTACATCCACCGGTGCCGTTTCTTCAAGCCGAGGGGCGAGGGGTGGGGGTCTGGTCTGGTTGCTATCCACACTTCACTGATTGTTTGAAAGCGCCTGAAGTGAGAATGTTTCTTTTGTAAGGGATAATTACGGTGGCCGACGTGCAAACACGCTACAAATAGACAAAGTACAAGCAAATTAACAATACACAAGCAAGTTAAGAAAACATGTATTTGAACACACATGCGCAGCATTCAGCAAACGCGTGGCAAATATAGAAATGCGCTGCAAATACACACAACACAACCAAATACATAAACACGCTGCAAATATAGAAAACAAAATGGAAACAGAAAAACGCTGCATCCAGATCACACAACGGAAGTGCTCCAGGCCAATGGAAGCGCTAAGAAGAAGAGCGTGATTTTAGAACCAGAGGGCAGATGAGAAGTTAGTTTTGAATAGGACCAAAATCGACGTAAAGAGGCAAGATAAAAAGATTAGTATTCATTTTTACATGTGCCTCCTCAGTTTCATTTTTACAATGGCATCGTCTGTAGACCTGTTGGACCGGTATGCAAACTGCATAGGGTCCAGTGTGGGGGGCAGCGAGGAGCAGATTAATGATTTGACTATGATGACAGAGGTCAGTGCTATTGGGCGATAGTCGTTCAGACATGTGACCTTGGTGTTCTTGGGCACAGGGATAATGGTGGTCCTCTTGAAGCAGGTGGGGAGTACAGACAGGTGAAGGGAGAGGTTGAAGATGTCACTGAAGACCCCTGCCAGCTGGTCAGCGCAGCCCCTGAGGGCCCTACCTGATATGCCGTCTGGGCCAGGTGCCTTGCGAGGGTTGACCTTCCTAAAGCACAGCCTCACCTCAGCCACAGTTAGTGTAGGCACACCACTGGCTTGGCCTTCAGGTAGCTCCACTGCAGGGGGGTCACTGTCTCGCAGGGGGGTCACTGTCTCAACAGGGGGGTCACTGTATCACCCCTAATCATCAGTATCATCCCTTATCATAAGTATCAGTATCAACCCTAATCATCAGTATCATCCCTAAGCACATCAGTATCATCTGTCCTCATCAGTATCATCCCTAATCATCAGTATCATCCTTAAGCATCAGTATCATCCCTATCGCTATCGTCAGAGCTGTCATACCATGTAGCCCTTTCCTCTGTTTCCTGGGTAACATTTGCACAATTTTGGCACCGACATTTACATTTATGCATTTAGCAGACGCCTTAAGACGCCTAGCAGACCGACATAAATCAGTACAAGACAGTCTTGCAGACATACAGGAACATCTTCCAGACTCACATTTGCCTTGCTTGCAACTGCAGTGGACTACCTGCAACACACTTTCAGGGGCAGGATTTCTAGTCATCCAGGTGACTGCGTACTCCCCATCCTCGAGGTGCCATCCTTTGCCAACGGGTGAAGGGGCACACATTATACCGTCAGAGAATGTCTCATTATGGCTGCTTGATAGTTTGCCCTTTTGCAGTGTTGATACAGGGCGTCACTTGTCGGGGGCATGGATAGTTCTGGCAAAGCTGACGATGCCATGCAGAATGCCTTGTATCTTGCATCGTTCACGGTTTTGGCAGATGAGTGGCCATACAGGTGGCACACATATTTGCAAAGTAGTTCAAAGGTAGACTGTTCCAGGTTAAAACTGCTACCCAGATCTGTAAATGCAGTCAGGTATTCATATTTCTCACAAGCTACAGAAAATGCCTTTCCTTTGCCTTTGCCATAAAAGGCTTGTAGAGTCACAACCTGAGAAGGTATGGATCCCAATAAGTGCCAAACACACACTGATACCAAGAGCTGATGACACCTTAGCCAAGTCAATGATCCTTGTTTTGTTGCCAACCCCCGTGAAAAAATACAACCTACATGGTAAATCTGTCTGCAGACTTAAAGCAATCACTGCCACATCAGTGTCAGGACTCTTGATGACTACAGTTTTTTGTTCTTGTGCAGCATGTTTTGCATGTAAAAACACCTTGGTGTCACATTCTTCATGATCACATATCAGATCTTCAACCACACTGACAGTTTGTAAACAATCCATTACAGTCATGCAGTGACACAGGTCTCCATGTGCTATATACAAGCTTAAGTCCTTGCCCATAGCAGTAAGATCAGCATCTCGCCACACAACATAGAGGAATTCTGCCAGTGCCTCTTTGTTTGTTCCATCTGATAGAAACTTTTTCCATTGTGTTGGTGTCTTCTGATCCCGTCCATATATTTTCACCAATTGTGTCACACCACCAGCTCTACGTGACCGTTCTAGATTTTTTATACACATTTTTGGAAACTGGTCAATCACAAAGTCTATCCGTGTACAGTTGTGCTTCAGAGCAAGCTTGAATATGTACTGCAGTATGGTCTCGGCAAGCTCTCCGAAGGTACTTGGTGTGGACCGAATGGCTTGAATGACTGCCATGCCATCGAAGAGAATAGCTCCATCTGCCGGAACTTTGTCTACTAAACAGTCTCCACCTTTTGTTTCCAATAAGTCTATAAGAGCTGATTTGTTTGTTTTAGCAAGTGAACCATCAGCACTGGCTAAAGGATATGACACAGTTCCCAAGGAGTAGGACAGAATTTCACTTAAGTCTATCTTTCTACTTTGACCTATGACGAGTAGTCTGGAGAATAGCTTCTTGTCAGCATGTAGAATCACTTCCTTGCCTGCTGCAGACTTCTTCTTTGTCTTTGCTTGGTCACTGAAGGTTTTTAGTTTTTGATGGGAGCAAATATGTCATCTGATGTTGATAACAGTCTTTGGTCCATAAACTGTTTGACAGCGTTTTCCCCCTTTTCCGGAGCTGCAAGCAAATCCCTCATGATTTCTTCAGCTGTGACTGTCCCAGAGCTGAGACACACAATGCCATCTTGGTGTGTGTCAAAAGGATTCAGCATCGAATCTAGGTTGGAAATTATTCTGATTACAGCCTTTTCATCTGCATGAATTTGTGTGCTGTCTAGGTCTTTTCGTTTCCTTATATCAGGAGATTTACCTGCCATTGCCTCACATTGTCTTGCTATGGCAGCCCTTTCATGTTGCGACAATATCCAGCGATATACTGCAGCACGGATTCTGTGTTAACCCTGTCCAACCACCCTTTTTCTTGGAATCTCTTTTGCATGTTTGCTCAATGGCCTGGTCACAAGCAATGGAGGCAAATCCATGGACACTTTGGACGTTGGACAGTCCACTGGCCTTTAACACTGAGCTCACTGTGGCAAGAAGGATGTGTGATGGGCAAATTGACCATTTCCAGCCAGTATGATGGTATGCAAAAAAACATGGCATTATCAAGCGCACTGTTGACAGGTGAAGCTAGCAGTCCGATTCCCGTGTTGCTCTCACAAACAGAAGGAGTATCTGTACCATGTCGATGTAAGAACTCCAGAAGGTAAACGTTGGGTTTTCTGCACTTCGTCTTCATATTTTGAACACATTTTGTCAAATTTCTCATTTGCACACAAAGCATCCATTGTTTTGTCCTGGAATGCACATTTGATATCATTGATGACATCCATACACCCATCTCTCTCCTCTGATTGCAAAGAGTCTAAGAAGGTGAGAAGTCTGATGCGCTGCAGACTCTCATACAGAAGTTTGTGTGCCCTCATTCTGCGGTTGTTGTGATGACCATTCATCACTCCATTGATGGATCCTGGGGCAACAACTTCGGACTCAATGAGCATGTCTTGCAGTCCTGCATCTCCAAACCTTTTTCCTAGAATGCCCAGGTAGGACATGCATGTGTGAAATTCACATAGTCTTATCACTATACGCCGGGTTGAGTCATCGTCTTTCCAGCGGATTTGCTGAGCTTTGGCATATATAGCTTGGTCAAAAACTAACACTATATGGTCAAGTTCTAGCTGATCAGCAATTCTGACACTTCGCTTCAGAATTGTGTTTACTGTTGACATCTCTGTCGGTGAAGCCTCAATGACTGGGAGATAATACAGTGCTGACTTTTGCAGAGTGCCATCACCTTGAAGCAATGTATGGAAACCTGTTCAGTTTGGGATTGTGCATCTTTCAGCATCTACGGACTTTACAAAAACATGCCAGTTCAGTTTGTGCAGCAGACACAGTATTCAATTTGTAAGTGTCCGCCTGTAAAGGAATACTTTCTTGATGAACCAAGTTCTGTGGTCCTTGTCTTTTAGACTGAGGGTACTGTTCTACAGGGAGGCTAGGGGGTGCTTTGAATGTGGTAACTCCCTTCTGTAGTGGTCGTCTGTTTTTGAAACAGGTTTAACTACAGAATTTTGCAGCATAATCCCATTTGTGTGGTGGGTAGTTCCATGGCCTGACAGTGTCTCCTCCCCAAAATCAATGTTGTCCCACACAAGAGTTGTAGGAACCTTCTTTGAGAATCCCTTTGGTATTTGGTCTCTGCCCTTTACTAGTTGAAGTTGGGCAAGGCTACTATCTAGACTGACAACTGTGTCCCATGATGCACAATGTCCTAGTCTACTTAGAAGTGACACAATTTGTGATGAACCTGTTAAATGGCGAAGAGTTAGACCAAGACACAATGATTTAGGTGTCTGCCTACGGCCATTAGATGAGAAATACACAATGTCTTGACAAACAGATATCACTTTTAGGTTCAAATCATCTGGAATATCAACATAATGGGCCAGTGTTGGTTCCTCAGTGGCACCAATAATCCAGGAAATCAGATTGTACAGTTTGAGTGGCACAACAGACTTTGCTTCGCTCACATTTAAATCATCTGACGTGGGTGGCCATGGGCATGTCATACCGGGAGAGTCACATAGAAGCATCTTTAATATTAATGCCGCACTATAAAGTATCTTTGTGTGCTCTGTAGTATTGATATAGGCCATTGAAGTTAGTCTTTGCGGACCATCTGATGTACTTGGCGTGTTTTCACCATCACTTTGTCTAGTTACTTCAGTTGATTCTGCTGTTTCTGCACCTGATGGGTGAGGTAGCCTATCTATCAGGTTATCAGCAGACAGTGTCTCAACAAAAACCAGCTCACTGATGTTGCGCTTGTTGGGGGAGTGAAACACCAGCTGGGGGAAATCACGGGCCAACCTCCTCTTCAATTTATCCTGCCTGAAACATAGATACAGTGAAAGATTATCACAATGGTTTAAATAAAGATATATTCACACTGAAAACAAGTTCAAATACACTGTGTATTAAGGCCCATTCACACCAGTAGGACGGTAACAATAACGATAAAGATATAGTTCTAGAAGAAACTCTTTAAATTACCTGTAGTTTGAAGCATCAAGATCTTCATGTCTTTTCACAAGATTTAAAAAGATCCTTCTAAGCTGCGTCATTGTCAACACCTCTTGGTTTACAATTATTCCATGGCGGACGACCGTCTCACAGAAGATCTTGTAGCTGTCATTGAAGGCTGGCTCATTTCTGAAAGGAGAACACATAAAAAATATTTTGTGCTACCACTATTTCCCAATGGCTTCTGTCTTAAATAGTACAGTAGCAAATCAAACTGTTTACTTTGGGAATTATTAATTATTTGAATATGACTCACTGTTCTTCTGAGGTCCCAAGGTCTGTTGCAGTAGGCTTTGTCAAGAACCTTGTGTACTGTCTGTAACAGAACTTGTGATATTGCACCTCTAGAGACACACAGTCTTTGTCTTGAATATGCACAAGAATACTTGTGTCCTTATTCATCTCAGCAGCTTTCTGCAACTGGCCTGTCAATAAAACAAACTATAACTACATACATTTGTAAATAAAAACTTAACAGTTATACAATATTGAGGGTTCTGACTGTAGCTGTATGCAAAACAATACAAATGACTGTCTCTACAATAAATATTCAATATATTATGTAATTGTAATTGAAAGTTAGCCATGGTACCACTACCCACCATATGGCATAAAACTTCATTTCAACATAAAACGTGTGTGTACTTTAGTGTTTACTTACCTGCTGACAACGTTTCCGCCTGTGAAAGATGGTCCTTCTGGCGTTTGCCTGCAACAGTAATGTACTTGTCCATTTTCTTACAAATGATGCACAAGGCAGGAAGCACAGGGCCCGCACAAGCTACTGGCAGGCCCGTCCTGGACCTAAGTTACTTTGTCGGACATTCAATTGTTGAGGTACTACTACACGATGACGCAGCAGACTGTACTTTGTGAGCATCTTGAGCTTCAGGAAACTGTGTGACCCGTTTCTCGGCCGCATCCAAGCGCTTTTTGTCAATGAAACGCCTGTAGCAAGTGGAGTGAAACCCAGCGTCTTTGGGAATATTGTCAAACTCAACTTCTAGACAATGTTTGTATGTTTCCGCTATTCGCTGATTCTCACCCTGCAGGGCAAGTCACCTTTTGACGCTGTTTATGAATGTATCCCACCGTGTGCGGGTAAAATCCTTTATTTGTTCGTTCTTTATCACTCACGATCAAAATATAATTACGCGATGAAAGAACTAATGCTGACTTTAAACACGAAAAAAAAATTAACTGCAGGATTCGACATGGAGAACTTTTTTTCTGTTGCTCAAAACCAATAGGTGGTAACAGGAATGTAGTGCCCCATACATGGGAACAGAATGAAACGAAAAATGGCTTCACCTTACGGCCTAATGTGGCCGAAAATTAAGATGTTCCACTTGGCTCTCCCCCTAGAGGCCTGGAAAACTTCTCTTGTGAAAACTGGATGCAGCGTTTTTTTTTTTGCGTGCTTTCGTTTTTGCAATGTGTATTTGCAGCGTGTTTGCTGAATGCTGCACATGTGTTGTCAAATTAATGAGGATGTTTTCTTAATTTTCTTGTGTTTTGTCTATGTATGTGTTTTCTTAGTTTGCAGCGCGTTTGCACATGTTGGCCACCGAATGACTGGTGTTCTATACATTATCCCGCTTATCACACGGCTACTTGCCAACAAAAATAACTTAACACAGTGTGTCTTTTTACAATGTATTTGTTACCATTCATATTGTTGATCAGCAGAGAAATAGTTCGCCAAAGACGTTGAACTTCATAGACTTTGAACATTTTTTTGGCTTCAAATCAGCTGACGTCGCTAAGCAACAGAGTACGCTGGGGTTGAAAAGTTACCGGACTACTTGCGGAGTACTACGAAAGACGTGAATCCGAGGCAAAAATGCCACTTCCTTTGACAGCGGTCAAATATGCATAGCAACGGTCAAATATGAGAGGGAAGCCCCATTCAAGTGAATGGAGCATTCTACAGCATTAAGAACAGCCGTGTAATAAGACATACTAAAGTTTAGCCATAGCTGTGGCATTGAAGACAGTACTGTAGCCTACTACTACACACTGCCAGTGCCAGTGGGCGAGCCGAGTCTGTGACTCGGAGGCTAACTTCCAAACAAGACGCGGTCTCACTCAAATTCCAAGTTTTACACAAATAACAAACATATGCTGACCCGCTGGCCGACTTCACAATCGCCATATCTTTAAAACACTGCTCTCCATTGGGATGTAGAATTGACCCTGGTACGAAATTAAGAAAATACTCATCAGACGCAGATCGACAACACTGTTGCTGCCAGAATCGTCAATGGAGGCTGGCGGGGCTCTCACGTAGCAAACAAATCAAGTTTTACAGCGACCTAAATTAAAATCTCACCACCTGGCTGTCTTCACAATAGTCATATCGTCATAAAATTTCCCTCTCAGTTTTTTCGTGTAAAGTTGAAGTATAAAATTAGCTTTGAAAATACTACTATGACGCTTTCTAGCATGGCTGCCGCCTAAATGACTAGGCGGTCTCATGGGCGACCCGCACTCGCTCAAATTACAAAGACTTTGACGACCTAAATAAAAAATCTGAGATTGCAGTTCCACTCTAAATCGCTTTCTCAACAAAGCCAAATGGTTGGGATTTTTTGGGGGTGGGATTTTTCACTCGTAATCCAAGCTCCAATTTGCGTGCTAGAACGTCTCTATCACGTTGTATCCATGCGTCGTTGCTAACGTGTGTTGACGTGGTGACGTAGCTAGCACAGATTACCCTTCGTCGACTAAAGGCACTTTGTTGCCTCAAAAACGTAGTAACCTCCTAAACTGTGCAACGGAACGTAAATACGAATACAAGCAACTCAATCGAGACCAAGACAAACATTTTGACACAGGCATTATGTATGTAGTCCAAATATTGACAAAGTTTCAGGGGGGCAAAAAGAATAATAAATATAGCTGCAAGCAGCGATGCGGTTTCCTCCACAAAATGGCATAATATATTACAAATGTACATTGTAGAAGGTCAAGAGTTGGACAACAAGAGAGCAAAACTACTTCATGTTGGGCCAACTACAATAGGCTGAATAGGGATTTGAACTAATGAGCATAAGGTTCCAAGGCAGCCTCTCTATCCTCTCTGCTACACACCAACTGTTGAAAATTAATGAGTAGAAAGGGCACAGTATTAGCTTTGGTCAGCTTTGGGACAAAGGTTAAGAAACGGTTGACATTTCAAAGTGGAATTGCGTGAAATTGCGCATGGTATTTCATAATGATGTCATCCTGTTTAACTAAACAGATATTCAAATTTAAGACAGGCTAAAAGACTGGGGCTGGATTCAAACCTACAACCTTATACATTGCAGGTCACTGTCCCAGTCCGTTGAGCTATTCTCAGTGTTGAACATTGTCATGTTCAGATACTGTATAAAAAAGTAAGCTGTTTCTTCTGTGGTAAGAGTTATTAGATTCAGCCAAAGTTTGAACTACTCAAATTCAATCATATTTTGACATACCAAGGTGAAATTGTTGATGGTACTTCAGAGTGATGTCAAATCAAATCAAATGTATTTGTATAGCCCTTTTTACACGCAAGCATGTCACAAAGGGCTTCACATGCGCCCATAGAACCGCCCCTCAACCAACCTAAACCCTCAAGGAAGACTAGGAAAAACTCCCAGAAAACTCCCAACGGGAGAAAAAATGGAAGAAACCTTGGGAGGAGCAATTCAGAGAGGGATCCCCTCCTCCAGAGACGGTTGGAAGGAGAGAGGAGCAGAACACAAGCTAAACATAGTCATACAGTGTCAATGGGTTTTGAAACACCAAAACCCATTGTTCGCCTTCATAGACGTTGGATGGGACCGGGCAACTCGCTGTTGGCCGTCATGGAGACTGGATTCCGGGTGACGACCTGGTCCAACGTTGGCAGACCGACGACCAAGCAGGTCCTGACAGCTCAAACCCCCCACAACACAGGGAATGTGTGGGGGGGACAGAGAGAGGAGAGTAGGGATTAGAGAATGCCAGGAGCAGCTAAGAGTTACACTCATAATAGAATGAGATCCCCACCGGTCAAGTGTGGACTAGTACAGCAATTTAACAGAGCAAAAAAGGGTATTTGATGCAGCCCCACACACCAAAACAGCGACAGCCCCCCTCGGTTGGAACATGAAATCTGTTCCAGGGAAAAGAACTCTAAAATAGGTTATACTTATACGAATAAGGATGAAAACAACCAGTCCCCCGTTGTCTCCAACTAGTAATAACTATAATAGTAACAAGATACAGTAACCGGTTTACTTTATTTGTAACATCTAGATGGGCAATGTGAACATAAGCTATAATTACAATTTAAAAGTGACATGTGATACACACATAGGCAAGCACACACCCCAGGTTTACATAGAAAGTACACACATACTTCCTTTTAACAGTCATAGAATTGACTAAACAAGAACGTTTTTAATCTAGTTTAAAATGTCGAAACAGTATCAGCCTCCTTAATTGAGATGGGTAATTTGTTCCAGAGAAGAGGTGCTCTATATGAGAACGCCCTACCTCCAGCTGTTTTTTTCTTAACTTTGGGTATTACCAGATAGCCGGCATCTTGAGATCTTAGAGTCCTAGCGGGGCAATAGGGTGCAAGGAGACCGGAGAGGTACAGAGGTGCCAATCCATGCAGAGATTTGTAAGTTAGTAGTAAAACTTTGAAATCAGCTCTGGCTTGGATAGGGAGGCAGTGTAAAGAGATAAGAGTAGATGTTATATGATCAAACTTTCTTGTTTTAGTCAATAGTCTAGCAGCAGCATTTTGCACCCGCTGTAAATTTTTTAGGTAGGTAATTGGGAGGCCAGAGAACAACACATTGCAGTAGTCCAATCGGGACGTAACAAAAGCATGTATTAGTTTTTCAGCATCATCCTTTGAGAGGAATTTTTTCGTATTTTGGCAATATTACGTAGATGGAAAAATGCGGTTCTGGTGATTTGCTTAATATGGTACTCAAACAAAAGGTCTGGGTCCAATGTGACTCCTAGATTTTTTACCATCTGGCTTTGAGATACATTGACGCTGTCTAAGTCTAATGTCAGATTGGATAAATTATTTCTGTGTTTTTTTGGGCCAAAGATTTGAACCTCGGTTTTATCCGAATTAAGAAGAAGGAAATTTGCTGTCATCCAAGTTTTCAACCCGGAAACACATTTTTCCATAGCATGTGGAAATTCTCCAGGCTTTATAGACATGTATAGCTGAGTATCATCTGCATAACAGTGAAAATGTACCCCAAAACTTCTAATTATGTTTCCTAAAAAAGGCAACATATAGAGTGAAAATAACAGAGGGCCTAGAACTGAACCCTGTGGTACTCCATATTTTACAGTGGAGCTCCTGGATGTCATCTTGAACCCAATAAGGTTTGAAAACCATCAGTCAAAATGATGTTTGATTTATTGACACAAAGATATTGAGGCAATGTGGACATTTACATAAATACACCCCTTTCAGACATTTTGTATTACATTTCTCATTCCATTTCACCCTATATAAAAACACACCTGCCTGCACACTATCCCCCAATCCATGCCGTTTACCTCCCTCCCAGCACAAGTCAATCCAAAGCAGAAATGCTGTATCGGACGCATTAATTTAGACGTCAACCAAAATTTGCCTCCCACAATCAAAACACATTGCTCTCAACACTGTTTCCAAAATTTCTCTAAGATGGCTTAAACCGCTTTCCAGAACCACAGTCATCTTACAATCAAGAATAGCCTCATTGGCAAAAGGTCTGTAGCACTGCCCATGATGATCTCCTTGCTTACATAAATGAATGAAGGCCGACTCTCACTTCCGATTAAACCACACAACATGCACTCTCAGAGTGACCGACAAGATTATTTTAACTAATAAACAACAATATTACAAACATCTAACTGAACAAACGCAACAACTGAAATCCCTTGCATAGCTGTTGTAACCAAACTATTTACCACAAGTTTTACCGTTTTTTGACATGCTACACTGCATGCTGGGTACCCAAGAGCGCTGACGTTGATGATCTAGCTGTGCTCCGACTGTGTGATATGAAGAGATGCTAGTGACGCGCTAAGGTCTCGGAGTCTCCTGAAATGGAACGCGTCTTTCTGCCTTGAAGCTGCGTGCGCATCATCATCAAGACCCCATGTATATGGCAAGATAACATCCAAGCTAACAATTTCTCCAAATCTGACTGCAGCTTTGTATACCATATGTACTGTGTTATGGTTGTTTGAGTTAAACAACTTGCTTAATAAATTCAATGGCTGTTAAATGTCAAATCCTACTATAAATGTATAAAAGAGAGAGTTCCAATCAAATCTGAATTATTTTTAAACCTAGAGGTTTAAAAGACAACCTTTGCCTAAACTGACATGCACCAACTCAGAGAACAGAGTTTCAACATCCATTTACACATTTAGTCTCTATTTTTTACTCTACTCTTAAGATGTCCGAAAAAAGTAGGGTCATCTGAGCTCTAGGGGGCGCTACAATAGGCAACATTTTGTTTTGACCAATAACTGTTGATTTGTTTGTCATATTTAAGTGATTTAAGTGATTCCTATGTTTCGTGATTTCTTAGGAGGTCTGACACATGTTAACGAGTGATACCAGACAAATTGATGAGGCCGCCATTTTGAATGAATGAATACATTTTTTTTCCCTACTCCTACACAATGTATCCAATATTCACGAGATTTGGCACAGATTGGAGCGCCCACGAGCCAGAAACGCTGCCCCTCCCTCCCTCAGTTACAACGCACTCAATCGTAACTAATATATTTTTTAGACGGCCACACAAATGATACATCATTGGAAAGCTACGATTCTTGTGCTTCCATTGAAGCCATCTGAAGGGAGTCAGATGGCTGAGCGGTGAGGGAGTGCCAAATGACGTTGTGTTCTTGGGCAAGGCACTTCACCCTACTTGCCTCGGGGGGAATGTCCCTGTACTTACTGTAAGTCGCTCTGGATAAGAGCGTCTGCTAAATGACTAAATGTAAATGTAAATAAACCAATTCAACCTCAACTCGCAACAGTAAGTACCGTCAACGTCTTTGTCCTGTAACATTTCCTTCAACAATGCCAGTGAAAAAAGTTGTACTTACCTATCATTACTTCGGAATGTTCCAGGTATGCACACAACCCATCAAAACCTCATTTGCGTAATTCCCAAAGGTCCAACATATCTAACCATGTTGAGTAATTGTCCAAACAGTGAATTATATCCACACATAGCCATGATCTTGTTGCTTCATTCTTCCTTCGCCCATTATTTTTATTTCAGTCTCTCACGCACTATCGCTCATAGGAGGAGATGTGGGTCGAGCACAAAAGCGGGGATAGTCTTAAAATGGCCGCTACACTCTGCCCTTTCGATGGACACCTTGTTTGACCCAATAGGAGCTTCCATGCCCCGGTGACAGCCCTCTAAAGCCAACCAGGTCTGTGCGTCCCGCTCCCCCCCAAATCGGACAACCGCTTCCCACAGGAAAAACTGCTTATATTTTTACCCAGTAGCTAAACTGTGATTTCCAGCACACTTAATAGCTCACTAGGATAGGTTGGTGTCCTGGCAACGGCAACATCAGAGGTTCGAATCCAGCAAAAGTCGACAAGCTTGTCATGTCTCTGATTCTCTGTTTAGCGAGACTGTAAGCCACTGCAAAGGAAGCCAGGTACACCGCAGTTGCTAGCAACCTGTAGTCAAGCTGTATATAGTCAATGCAATCCTCACACAAACTATCAAAATTATTTCAGATTTTCGAAACCGTTTGTCTGGTACATTCAATCGAAATCGGCAGCAGAGCCACCAAACAGAAGGTTGTGTCGTATCTCAGCAAATCTTTGATGGATTCACCCCAAACTTGCTGTGTGTAGGCTACTCGGATCCTTCTTCTGAGGATGTCGAAAGTCTCTTCTGGGTCATCTGACCTGCTTGGCCATCCCATTGCTGCTTGCAGCTATATTTATTATTTTTATTCTTTTCCCACCCCTAAGGATTCCTCAATATTTGGACTACATAGACAATGTAGCTGTCAAAAGTTTCTGAGTCGCTTGTATTATTATTTACGTTCCGTTGCACAGTTTAGGCTGAACTTAAGTTTTTGTGGCAAAAAAGTGGGAACTCAGTGGTGCCAACGTCACAGCGTCATCACACGTTAGCAACGACGCATGGATACAACGTGCATAGATGTGCTGTTGCACAGCGAGTATTGTATTGTGCCGTGGTGTACTAGCAACATCATATTTAAGCAAATCAAGACTTGCATGTCCAGTAATGTCGCATTAAATAATGCATTTAAACTCAACCTTGCCTAAACTTTAGGTCAAAAGAAAGTTTCCCTTTTCCAACGCATTCAAACCCATTCAAATCCACTCAGTGAAGTTTGTCTAGCAACAGCAGCTAGCTTGCTCGTAGCACTTCTTTTTATTTAGCCATTTCCACCTAAATAAATGTCAGTCTTAAGTTTTTACGCTTTTGGGGGCATATTTTCAGTTTGCAGATGGTACTGTTTGAATCGCGATTCCATCTGAAATACTACCGGTGACAACGTTGTTACAGTAGCTTGTTTCAAAAGGGTTTTTTAACCCTTGTGCTACCTTCGGGTCATTGTGACCCACCGTCGTGTAGGTAAATAATTTTACCTAACCCTTGTGCTACCTTCGGGTCATTGTGACCCCCAAAGTGAATATACCACGTTATATCACTAGTTAACACTAGGTGGCTAGAGAGAGAGAGAGAGAGAGAGAGAGATACCACGCGGAGTGTAAAGAAAATGTTTCAATTTATTTATTTATTTTATCATGAAAAGTTGAGTCAAATGAATTGCTTTCTTGGATTCGAATGAAACACTTTGCATCGTTACTCTCGGCCGGAGAATATATATATAAATATATATAAACATCCCTCTCTCCCACTCCATTTAGTCCAACCACGGCCTTCACGATCGTCGATCCCTCTAGGCGGGAGAATTGGCTGGGCGTCCCTCCGGCCGGCCCGGAGGCGTGTTAGGCCTGTGAGGTCAGGTCGAGCGTCAGGGGAAACCGCGACGGGACATGCCTGCCCGCCCGTCCTCCGGCCGGCCCGGAAGCGCGTTGGGTCTGTGACATCAGGTCGAGCGTCAGGGGAAACCGCGGCGGGACATGCATGCCCGCCCGGACGCCGGCCCAGAGGCGCCTTAGGCCTGTGACCTCAGGTCGAGGTCAGGGGTCACCGCGGCGGGACATGCCTGCCCGCACGCGCGCCTGGCATGGCATGGCAGGCCTCGCGGAGTGGAATAATATCACGCTATTGTGATTATGAAGAACGATCGTGGGTCACGTGATAGACGAACTTACCTGTTGGTCACTTTTATAATTTCATACTTTTACGTAAATACATAAACATCCCACTCTCCCACTCCATTTAGTCCAACCACGGCCTTCACGATCGTCGATCCCTCTGGGCGGGAGAATTGGCCGGGTGTCCGTCCCGCCCGCACGCTCGCTCGCCCAGAGGCGTGTCACCCCTCAGAATTCGAGGCCTGTGAGACGTCAGGTCGAGCGTCAGGGGAAACCGCGGCGGGACATGCCTGCCCGCCCGGACGCCGGCCGGCCCGGAGGCGCGTTAGGCCTGTGAGGTCAGGTCGAGCGTCAGGGGAAACCGCGACGGGACATGCCTGCCCGCCGGTCCGCCGGCCGGCCGGCCCGGAGGCGCTTTAGGCCTGTGACGTCAGGTCGAGCGTCAGGGGAAACCGCGACGGGACATGCCTGCCCGCCCGCGAGCCTGGCGTGGCCTGACCTGGCCTGGCCTGGCATGGCATGGCAGGCCTCGCGTTGTGGAATAATATCACGCTATTGTGATTATGAAGAACGATCGTGGGTCACGTGATAGACGAACTTACCTGTTGGTCACTTTTATAATTTCATACTCTTACGCCTGCCTTTATATACATTTATATAAATACATAAACATCCAACTCTCCCACTCCATTTAGTCCAACCACGGCCTTCACGATCGTCGATCCCTGTAGGCGGGACATGCCTGCCCGCACGCGCGCCTGGCATGGCCTGACCAAGTCCAACCACGGCCTTCACGATCGTCGATCCCTCTAGGTGGGAGAATTGGCCGGGCGTCCCTCCCGCCCGCTCGCTCGCCCAGAGGCGTGTCACCCCTCGGAATTCGAGGCCGGGGCGGGACATGCCTGCCCGCCCATCCGCCGGCCCGCGCGCCCGGAGGCGTTTTAGGCCTGTGACGTCAGGTCGAGCGTCAGGGGAAACCGCGACGGGACATGCCTGCCCGCCCGCCCGCGCGCTGGTCCGCCGGCCGGCCGGCCCGGAGGCGCTTTAGGCCTGTGAGGTCAGGTCGAGCGTCAGGGGAAACCGCGGCGGGACATGCCTGCCCGCACGCGCGCCTGGCATAGCCTGGCCTGGCAGGCCTCGCCGAGTGGAATAATATCACGCTATTGTGATTATGAAGAACGATCGTGGGTCACGTGATAGACGAACTTACCTGTTGGTCACTTTTATAATTTCATACTTTTAAGCCTGCCTTTATATACCTTTATATAAATATATAAACATCCCACCCTCCAACTCCATTTAGTCCAACCACGGCCTTCACGATCGTCGATTCCTCTAGGCGGGGAGGCGGGACATGCCTGCCCGCACGCGCGCCTGGCATGGCCTGACCTGGCCTGGCATGGCAGTCCTCGCGGAGTGGGAATAATATCACGCTATTGTGATTATGAAGAACGATCGTGGGTCACGTGATAGACAAACTTACCTGTTGGTCACTTTTATAATTTCATACTTTTAAGCCTGCCTTTATATACCTTTATATAAATATATAAACATCCCACCCTCCAACTCCATTTAGTCCAACCACGGCCTTCACGATCGTCGATCCCTCTAGGCGGGGAGGCGGGACATGCCTGCCCGCACTCGCGCCTGGCATGGCCTGACCTGACCTGGCATGGCAGTTCTCGTGGAGTGGAATAATATCACGCTATTGTGATCATGAAGAACGATCGTGGGTCACGTGATAGACGAACTTACCTGTTGGTCACTTTTATAATTTCATACTTTTACGTAAATACATAAACATCCCACTCTCCCACTCCATTTAGTCCAACCACGGCCTTCACGATCGTCGATCCCTCTAGGCGGGAGAATTGGCCGGGTGTCCGTCCCTCCCGCCCGCACGCACGCTCGCTCGCCCAGAGGCGTGTCACCCCCCGGAATTCGAGGCCGCGGCGGGACATGCCTGCCCGCCCGGACGCCGGCCGGCCCGCCCGGAGGCGCGTTAGGCCTGTGAGGTCAGGTCGAGCGTCAGGGGAAACCGCGACGGGACATGCCTGCCCGCCCGCCCGCTGGTCCGCCGGCCGGCCGGCCCGGAGGCGCGTTAGGCCTGTGAGGTCAGGTCGAGCGACCAAAAGTTGGTCACTTTTATAATTTCATACTTTTATGCCTGCCTTTATATACCTTTATATAAATATATAAACATCCCACCCTCCCACTCCATTTAGTCCAACCACGGCCTTTACGATCGTCGATCATATCATCAATCATTTGTCCATGTAATCACGTGAGCTGTAGGCAAGTGCTACTAACACACATTCGTTGGGGGTCAGGACAGCCGTTGTCTAGGGTCACGCAGCTATGGCTCGGGATTTCAGTGCCCTGCAAGTTCTACAACAGATGTTTGCAAACATCGAGCAAAGTGAGTCCGAAGAGGAGACAGAGGATGTGTCAGAAATAGAAGACGGCGAAGAGTGCGTGGAGCATGTGGCAGAAGAGCAGGAAGAAGAAGAAGAAGAAGAAAAAGACGACGGGCAAGAGTACGCGGAGCATGTGTCGGAACAAGCAGACGGGCAAGAGTATAATGCGGTCGACGACAACTCAGCAGCGGCCGCCGCCGCCCGAGCCCCTGAAATCGACAGAGATACTTTCTTGTCGAAAGATGGCAAAATTGAATGGCGTTCGGTTGCGTATCTGAGGAATCCGAGGCTGCTGTCGCAACGTGACAGCCGTGAGAGGACCCCCAGAGGACCCACAGCGTACGCCGTTTCCCACGCTCTCGACATCGTCTCTACGTTTTTACTCTTTGTCACGCCACAAATCGAAACAGTGATCTTGGACGAGACAAATCGGGAAGGCTATCTGAAACGCGGAGAGGAGTGGAAAGCAATGGACGCCTCTGACCTACGTGCCTACATAGGGCTGCTAATCCTGGCAGGGGTGTACAAGTCCCGAGGCGAAGCGGCCGCCAGTCTGTGGGACGCACAGAGCGGCAGAGCGATTTTCCGCGCTACCATGCAGCTGAAAGTCTTCTACACCTATTCGACGTCGATACGATTTGACGACCGTGGGACGCGAGCGGCGAGACGCGCCACGGACAAGTTGGCGGCGATACGAGAGGTCTGGGATATGTGGGTAGAGAGATTACCCCGCCTCTACGACCCAGGGCCCGAAGTGACCGTGGATGAACAACTGGTCGCGTTCAGAGGACGGTGTCCTTTCAGGCAGTACATGCCGAGCAAACCGGCAAAGTATGGGATCAAGTCGTGGGTCACGTGCGACGCAAAATCCAGCTACGCTTGGAAGATGCAAGTTTACACCGGGAAGTCGAGCGACGGAGCCCCGGAGAGGAGCCAGGGGATGCGCGTCGTGCTCGATATGACAGACGGCCTGAAGGATCGCAATGTCACGTGTGACAATTTCTTCACATCCTACGACCTCGGACGAGAGCTCATGGCGACGAGAAACATGACCATGGTTGGCACCGTGCGAAAGAACAGGTCCGAGCTCCCGTCCGAGCTGCTGACGACGACGAACAGGCGACGGGTGCTGTCGTCGCTGTTCGCCTTCACTCCCACCACCACTCTGGTTTCCTACCTCGCAAAGAAAAATAAGAACGTTTTACTCATGAGCACACGCCACACAAACGACGAAATCAGCGACAGAAACGACGGCAAACCGACCATCGTCTTAGACTACAACCGCAACAAAGGAGGTGTAGACAATCTGGACAAGGTCATCGCGGCCTACAGCTGTAAAAGGAAGACGGCCCGGTGGCCCCTCGTCATCTTCAGCAACATCGTTGACGTTTCCTCCTACAACGCCTTTGTGATATGGAGAGAGGTCAACCCCAACTGGATGCCGCGTAAGCGCAACAAGAGGAGGTTTTTCCTCGAGCAGCTCGGAAGGGCCCTCGTGACTCCGCTGATCGAGAGGAGACGATGTCTGCCCCGCACGGAAGCTGCTGCCGCGGTTGTGAAAGATCTACGGATGGCCAGCTGTCGCGATCCACCTCCTCGACGACAACCCGAAGAGGATGGCGCAGCAGCAGCCGCCGCCTCCTCATCGGCAGGACCGACCTCGCCGGTCCCTGCCAGTAAGAGGAAGAGATGTCAAGTCTGCCCGGTGAAGAAGGACCGTAAAACGTTCACTGTTTGTCGCGGTTGTAAGAGGCATGTCTGCAAATCCTGTTCGCGTGTATACTGCCCCACATGCCCCACGAGCTGGGCTTCGGCCAAGGAGAGGTTCCCGTTGACCCCGGACGACCTGCGGGAGTGTGTGCAGGAGACTGAACAACTCAGTCGAGTGCAGAAGATGGGCTTTGCTCAAGTCAAAGCACAGTGCTGCTGCTGCTGCTGCTGCTGCTGCTGCCGCTGCCGCTGCCGCCGCCACCACCACCACAACCACCAGCGGCACCACCACCACCACCACCACTACATGCATGGGATGAATAGATGATGTATCAGGACGGCAGGCTGGAGGTCTATCCATAGTGCTGTCTGAGGGTCATTGTGATGCACGGTGTCATGCACGGTGTGACAACTTTTCATGGTACAAAAATAAATAAAGTGAAACATTTGATTTTATTCCTCGCGTTGTCTGCCTAGTCTATGACGCCACTCTCGTGCCGTTTCGGGGTCGTGGTGAGTCAAACTGACATTGTGACAACTTTTTCACAGCCAAAAATAAATAAATAAAGTGAAACTTTTTATTTCTAGCCTTGTCTACATGCCTATTATTACACTCTCGCGCTGTATCCTAGTCTGCGCTGTGACTCACCATACCTAGTCTGTTACGCCACACTCGTGTTGACGACCTTTCGTAATACAAAAATAAAAGTGAAACGTTATCTGTCTACATAAAAAAATAATTCATACTTTCCCTGGCCGGGGAGCAATCCAGGGCTGTGGAGTTGACAGCCTCGCAGCCTTGCCACTAGACCACAAGGGGAGTTGCTTGTTCTTTGTGCTGTCTCTGCCTCTTTATATATATATATTTTTCTTTTACACTGCAACGTCTGTGTCGTCTATTACGCGACCCCGCACTGTCTCCGGTTCCTTGTGACCCACAGCGGTCTTCTGACAACTTCTCATAATACAAAAAAAAATAAAAATAAAGTGAAACCTTTATATTCCCCCAGTGTGGGTCACAATGACCCCGAGACAGCGCGAAGGTGGCGTAATAGACGGAGCTGTGGGTCACAACGACCCGGAGACAGCGCGAGGGATAAATGCAAGCTGCATAGACAATGAGGAGAGCGTGAGGGTTAATGAATTATGCAATATGAATAGGCTAAATGCTTGAAAATTTTCACTAGAAGAGAAAAACTTAAGGGGACGGACCCACCTGAAACTGACGCCAGCGAGCACACCCTACAATTTCCCCAGAAATTGTACTCTCTCTAGTTTCATAATTTTTTCTTTTTTATATTATCAATCTAAATGAATGCACTCACTAATAAAGTAAATAGTTAAAACTCAAACAGCACGTTGTCAAGAGTCTTCATATGAACTTGGGATTTAATAAGAGTATAAGAGCATAATAAGAGTGTAAAGCAATATTTTTGCGTTGTCAAAAACAATTTTTTCCATTAAATAGTTTTGTTTTTGGAGATATGAAGTTGCCTTTGCACATGGTAACATTTTGTAATGCCCTCTGCGTGTGTGGAACAGATCAAGTCCCTAAGTCAGGGATCTCAAACTGCTGGAGCGGTGCAGGGTCGGACTGGCCATCGGGAGAGTCGGGAGATTTCCTGAACGGCCAGTCAAACGGCCGCGGTAAAATGCAATTTATTTTATTCATTATAATAATACACAGCCGTGGGCCAGTCTGCGGTTCAAAGTCCCGGGCCGTTTTCCAGTCCCAGTCCAGACCTGCCCCCGGGCCATTTCCGGCCCATGCCCCCACGGTCCGCTACATGATGCCAAAAATATAATGTGATCCAGTCTGCAATTTTTTTATTTTTTTTTCAGATAATTACTTTTTACTAGTAGTCTCATACGAATTTAAACTCCCAATTAAGAAGCACTTGAAATAAAACTAATAATATTAAAAATAATTTAGGTTTAGTTTGACGTAATGGCAAAGATCAAAGTGACCGCAAATAGGCCGGCAGTTTGGATAAGAGAGCAGGTACACGTGGGACGATATTAGCTATTGACCGCAAATAAAGATGTTTCTTAATAGGAAAGCTTTGCTGTATTTTTTGGGGAGGTTATTGGAAATTCCTGAAATGCAAGAAAAAAACTTGCTGTTTTAAAGGAATATAATCTCAAGCGTCATTACTTGACTAAACACGGAGAGCAGTATGAGAACTAGGGAGTACTAGGGTGACGAGAGGAGATACGAGATACAGAAAGGACTCACGTCTCAGCAAGTCAGCAAGTCTTTTCATAAGGCCAAGAAGGATGGTGATGCTGCAGTTGAGGCTATTATGTGGTGAATTGATAAAATGTATAGAAACTACTGGGAAGGCTATATTCTTTTTTAAGTATGATGAAAATATGTAAGTAATCAACAACAAAAAAATTCTATTATAGTATATTTCTTATAGTACCGAACTGTGAAGTGGCCCTTCTATGAGACAACAATACCATCAGTGGCCCTAAACCGAATTGAATTTGAGAACCCTGCCCCAGGTCAATGTGGCATTGATTTATGGACACGTGCAACAGGTGTAAATGAATCTTTATTCTAATATATCCGCTATATTGTATTACAATCCTTTTTGCTAAATATCTAATTGAAAGACATGTATACTACATACACATACCACGTTTCCAGTGAATTGGAATTATGGTTCATGAAGAGAAGATTTTTTTTGTTTTGGACACATTTTCATTGTAAAGAAAAATCCAAGATGGTGGCAGTTATGGGATCTTGAGGATTTTTGTTCCCCCTGACAAAAAAGGCTGGTATACCAATTTTTGAGGCCTCCATTTTGGAGTTATGTGGCAGAGGGACAATCCCATTGATTTTGGGCGTGGCCTGTAGTGCCACCTATGGGCTTATGTTGGCCATTGGGGTTGTGGTAGTTACTTCTAGCCAGCAGTATGTGCCAAATTTGAAAAGGTTTCATGCATGAGATCTTGAGTTATTGGGCACTTGAGAGCTACTAGAATAATAATAATAAAGCTAACAATAACAATAGGTTCCCTTGAAACGGAGGAATCCTAATAATAATAATAATAATAATAAAATGAACAATAAGAATAGGTTTCCTCCTGATGAAGGAACTCTAATAATAACAGTAATAATAACAATAGGTTTCCAATAGAATCGCGCTAAGGTCTCGGAGTCTCCTGAAATGGAACGCGTCTTTCTGCCTTGAAGCTGCGTGCGCATCATCATCAAGACCCCATGTATATTGTGAGATAACATCCAAGCTAACAATTTCTCCAAATCTGACTGCAGCTTTGTATACCATATGTACTGTGTTATGGTTGTTTGAGTTAAACAACTTGCTTAATAAATTCAATGGCTGTTAAATGTCAAATCTTACTTTAAATGTATAAAAGAGAGAGTTCCAATCAAATCTGAATTATTTTTAAACCTAGAGGTTTAAAAGACAACCTTTGCCTAAACTGACATGCACCAACTCAGAGAACAGAGTTTCAACATCCATTTACACATTTAGTCTCTATTTTTTACTCTACTCTTAAGATGTCCGAAAAAAGTAGGGTCATCTGAGCTCTAGGGGGCGCTACAATAGGCAACATTTTGTTTTGCCAATAACTGTTGATTTGTTTGTCATATTTAAGTGATTCCTATGTTTCGTAAATTTCTTAGGAGGTCTGACGCATGTTAACGCGTGATACCAGACAAATTGATGAGGCCGCCATTTTGAATGAATGAATACATTTTTTTTCTCTTCTCCTACACAATGTATCCAATATTCACGAGATTTGGCACAGATTGGAGCACCCACGAGCCAGAAACGCTGCCCCTCCCTCCCTCAGTTACAACGCACTCAATCGTAACTAATATATTTTTTAGACGGCCACACAAATGATACATCATTGGAAAGCTACGATTCTTGTGCTTCCATTGAAGCCATCTGAAGGGAGTCAGATGGCTGAGCGGTGAGGGAGTCGGACTAGTAATCAGAAGGTTGACGGATCGATTCCGGCAACGTACTACGGGAATGTACTGTAAGTCGCTCTGGATAAGAGCGTCTGCTAAATGACTAAACACACACACGGACACACTTTTTTGATAATCCAATATGCTATCATTCTAGTATTCTACTATTATTCTATATAGTAGGCTAGTAGGCTATTCGTAAAGCAACACTGACGTAAGAGTTTGCATTGGCTAAAGTTGTTTGGATGCACGTTGTTTTATAACACGGAGGCAAAGTTGTGTACTACAATGCAGACATGACAATGATTGTCACTACTCTGGCGCACTTACAAGAGCGATTAACTGCATAAATGCCAGGTATAGCCTATCGGACACAGTTGCGGTCTTTCCATGCGCCCACCTCCTTCGTTGACCAACCAGCCGGCAAGTCACGTGTGCTAGCAGCAGTAGCAGCTAACCCTCAGCACCTGCTGCTTCTTCGGAGCACTCGGCCTCAATTAATCGTTGTTCTTCTGGGGAATCACTGGATGGGAGATGATCTTCTGTTCTGGTAGTGAGTGGGCCCACTGTGCTAGCTGCAACAGCATTGTCATTTGGTGCCTCTTCATCTCTGAGTGCCACCTTTTTGGATGTGAACCTAAAGTATGTGAATGATACACTCTGGTTAGCTTTGGCTTGCTAGCCATTGACATCTCAACGTTTCTGTTTGCCGCACATGGCTAACTACACGTGCACAGGACTGGCTGGTTCCGCTTGGCAAAAATAAATTGTGAATACATTTTTTGATTTCTGAATACTGGACATGGTGAGCTTAAAAACATTTTAGTGACATTATTTATTTATTTAGAAAACATTTGAGACCCCCTTCAAGTTTTGCTTTTGAGGCTTTCAGGGGGGCTCATGGGTTAATCGGGGGGGTTGAGCCCCCCGGACCAGCCCATATTTCGCACACTGGTAGCAGGTCGACTGACTGATTTCTTTCTTATAGACCAATTATTTGTTTGTAAACATTCGGGATGCGCGCGCAATGTGGTTGCAGAAAACCGTTACAGGATAACATTTATTAATGGAAAAAGGACCACACGGATTATAAAAATAGTTAGATTTAAAAAGACCAAAAAGGTCCAGGAGGGCAGCCTTTAAGAGAGAAAGCGATTACCCATTGATTTGCCGCATCAGAATTTTTATTTGGGTCACGAAAGTCTTGACATTTGAGTGAGAATGTTGCCCGGTACAGACCGCATAGTCGAGCGGCAACCATGTCTTCACGTCATGTCACAAAGTTCATAATTTTACAGTTTCACAGTCAATTCTACATCTAAAAAGTCGAGCAGGGCAGCTTTCAAGAGATATGGGAATTCTGCTTTGAGCCAGCTGGTTCGATTATTTTTCTGATTTGTTTAAACTGGCAATCTGAGCGAGACTGCAGACCAGCATCTCGAGTTTCTTTGATCGAGCCTGTTTCATTCGTCATTTGCCTGAGAAAGCAACCTCCGTTAGCCAGGCTAGTTTTGCCCGATCACTTAGTCAGGCTTTTTAAGGGTATCGTAAATGTATTTGTCCAAAGGCCAAGAGCCTCAAAAAATTAATATCAAGCCCTGCAATCCAGTGGCCAGAGATATATGATGACCTGATCGGCACTCCAAGTGTAATAGACCGGGGAGAAGTTCGTCTTTTGCAACCGACATGCGCTGTTGAGCCTGCTTGACAGTTGTGTGACGTAGGGTGATAATTGGTCTACATTCCCGTAGCGCAACAGTGCATTTCCCTGTTGAAGCTCAGCTTCCATGGACTTCAATGGGGCTGCTTTGAACAGTTTTTGTCAGTGCTACGAAACTATACGGTCATTGGATAAATGCTGTGATAATGTCCCGCCCTGGACGCTCAGCATCTCTGGGGGTGAAAGGAGGAGGGGGATGGCCTGGACGTTGGGCTTCCGCGTGATGATTGGAAGGTCTGTCGAAAGACTGCGTCTCCTTTTGATTGACAGTGATTTTGTACTATAAAAAGTCACCGAAGCTATTCAAGCTCAGTCCCATAACGGATTTTGCTACTGTAGTTGAAAGACAAACTGCTGCAACCTATTTTTGGTATTTGGCGAAATTGCTAGCCAATTTTCATCATACATTTTTCATACAATTATACATCACATTCCTTGTTTTAGTTTAACCTAATTCCTTCAGGTTTAATATTTTTTCGCTAGTTCGTTTGTTCATTCATTCCTACAGTAGGCTAGGCTAGTGTCGTAGGGGTGAACTAGCCAGTGAACTGAAAATGTATATGATGTAAGCCGAAAATGAGCTTCCCCTATTTGAAAGACCAGCAGCCGCCACTGGTATGCTAATATTTCCAAAATTAAGTATGAGCTTTAAACTTTAAAGATACTTCCACTAAAGATAGACCTATTTATCCTCCATATTTGAATCATTTATTGTGCTTATTTATAGTTTAAATCAGGGGTCCCCAAACTTTTTGTCTGCGAGGGCCAGATCATTTTCCTTTCTTTAATGTGGGGCTGGGTCGTTCTGTAACAGAAAATTACATTGGCCAGAGTAACTACCAGTATTATTGTGGAGATTTTAGTATGATTTAAAATGTATTTATTATGCTAGATTCGTTTATTATTTTTTTTATGCACGCACCATACATCCATACATATCAAGGGGTATATAGCCTATTAAAAGAGCATTATTAGCCTACTATCATACAATGGCATTTAGGAATGCTTGGCTGGACCTAATGTTAGTTTCCTCCAGGATCACAATGACTCTTATTGAGTGACTTGTTGCTCTTGTAGGTTAGATGAAGTTAAGTCTTATATTTGCTGTGAAATATTTTACTGTTGATTGTTCTTCTACAGGTACAGTCCTGCACTTTTTGTGGTTCATGTTGTTTTAATTTGTGACTTGTATAACTGCATGCTCTTATGGGTCTTCCCTTTTGGCACTTGTTTAGTTTTTTCACAGTGTATGCTTCATGTTTTGGCCGCTTACAATGTTTGGGACTACCTCCTTGTTATGATCAGTGACCTATGCTCTTTTGTAAAGCTCTCTCTTGGAGGTCGCTTTGGATAAAAGCGTCTGCTAAATTCATAAATGTAAATGTATCGTAATTACCTTTTTTCTTATTCATTGCAATTGAAATCAAAACATTTACTGACGTTTGCTTATTAATCAGTGTGAACTTTTATATATATATGTATATATATATAAAAAATAAATAAAAAGTCTCTGGCATTGTTCAGAGGGCCGGTCCAAATGCGGGGGCGGGCTGTTTTAGTTTTAGTTTGGGGACCCCTGGTTTAAATGAAGCAAATTTTATGCATAGGGGGAGCAGCTTCATGTCTGGTCTGGACTCCAATGCGATAGATGGCAGTAACGTGTCTCTACCTTGGTTTCCAACTGCTCTGGAATGTAAAAAAAAAGAAGAAAAGCCGTTTCTTGCAGTTACCCTGTAATGATCCTTTAACTTTCTCAAAGCCATGTTTTACAATAATATGACTATTTCCTAGCAGATGTATTATTGTTTGGTCCTAGTTTAGTTTGCTAAAATGACAGATATGGCTGCAGAAAAGGAAGGATCTCTTCAGTCTCAAGTAAGTCAGCAACCTTTTTGATATTAAGTGCTAGTTTAAAATGTTTTAGTTAGTGTCAAATCAACATTCAGTTTAACAGTGTTTTATTGTCTGTTTAATTATGAAACCACAAAAAAATATTTCCAACAGACCAGGGGGGTGTTCCATCAACGTAGCTAACGCAAGTCGCGCTAACACGAATAAGTCTCACTGGGTAAACGTCAATTTAGACTTAAGCCTCAAGCCGTTCCACTAACGTTCCGTTCCACTAACAAGCAACGCTAATTCAAGCTAGACCTCAATAAGCTTAGACTCTGCAGCTCAGATCAGGCGATAGTCGAAAAGAGGAGTTATGTCGCAAAAAGCAAAGCGTAAAGCAGCAGAGAGGTGTTGTTTCAGCAGCGTAAATTATTTTTTTGAGTTTTTTGGGAGTTGTCCCCAAAAAGAGCAATGTTGCCGCAATTACCATGGCAAGGGAGACAACTTGTCAAACCATTACGACCGTTAACATGCGTAAATTGTAGACATACCAAATCGACTTAACATATACAGGGCTCTTAAGTGTCACGCATTGAGAGTGACAGTCACTCATTTCGGTCTTTAGTCACGCCCTCCCGCCACACATTGTATTTCTCACGCCGAAAAAAAATATTTATAATATATTGAATATGCCGCAGAACCCAACCAAAATTCCTCTGGCCGCCCCACTCTCACTTTGGAACCGGCAGTTAAGCGCGTCTCCCCTGGAGTTCTTAGTCGAGCCTGCCACTTATCAGCCAATCAAAAAAAAGAAAGGGTCTAAACAATAGACAATCGGAAAATAGCACCATTGTATCTGGGTAAGATTTCATGCAACAACCAATGAAAAAAAAGCATATCCTGTAATTTTTCGGGATTCTGCTACGTCTTCCGAAAGTTTGGTTCACCTACAAAGCAAACTGCTGGAGCTCGAGCATCACTTTGAGCACAGTCATGATCTCCTGTTTTAATGTTACAACAAATTCACCACTTGTTGTGACAACAATGACAACTTGACTGCTGTTTAAAAATGTTTCCCAGATAATTAGCATCAGTTTTTCACGAGTCTCTTAACCAACAGTTACAGCCATGTTCACTGACAACACCTGCTCAGAACAAGTAACGCTAGTTCATAGATGTAGCCGGTGTGTATCGGTGAAACTCACTGTCACTCTTGCCTGTCTTCAAAACTTGAGAGCCCTGTAGCTTACAAGTCGCTCTGGATAAGAACGTCTGCTAAATGACTAAATGTAACATGGAAGGTGGAAGAAATACGCTGCTCCATCTCTATAATTTATTTACAAGTTTAGTTTGTGTACTTCAGGTACAAGTATTATCACTTAACAGGCTAAATACGCGTTACTCCTACGCAGAAGGCGAGCGTTGTACTCGGTGTGCCTGAACGAAAAGGGGGACATGGCAGAGAAGACGGTTTAAAGGGACAATTGACTGGGTTTTTGGGGTATTTCACACTGTTCCTTAAGGTCTCCGAATAGGGTATGTAACATTGGTTGGGTTGAAAATGGCCCGGGTGCTGTTCTATGCCCTCTGACAGATCCTCTGAAATGTTCCCGGGAAAAAAACACTAGCTTTTCTCCTTTTATGGTATGCTCATTAATATTTAGATAAGCTGCGCGCTGATTGGTTGGTTATCAACGAGTGAAGCTGGGAGCAAAAACGCAACATGGCCAACAGCAGCACTCGCTAAAACACCGAAGTTGGAGACTTGAAATAAAAACGCGCAAATAAATCTATTGTGTCTACACAACACTGTTTTCAACAGATTGACTATATATCATTTGAAATGATAACATTACTTGTTTCCACTTCTGTTGTTGAAGCAAACTGGATTGACTTAGGTGGGTAGAACGTTAGGCTACAGCTTAGCAACCAAACCATATCGTGATTCTACTCGGCTTCAGTTAGCTAGCTAGGCTAGCTCTAGATATCTTGCTGTAAAATAACATGACAAAGATCTGGATAAACATGCATCGTGAATTGTAGATTTTCATTACACAGGTTATTTATTTGAATGAAACACAGTCAGGAACATGAATCAACGTTAGCCCCATTGCCAATAAACTAGGCTAAATTATCACACATTCTATGCTCTTGCGTTAACTAGCAAGCTAAACTTGTTTACATGCCTACAGTCTAGGTGTTACTAGTAACAGTTACTAGCAATGCTAACGTATCCTGTATCTAAAACCTGCCTTTCTCCAGTTCTTTCAAATAGATTATCTAGACAGGCGTTAGCAATAAGCCAGACTGCAGTTCGTTTTCTGGCTATTTTTCGGAAGCTTCCCTTCTAATGCCGACTACAGCTAGTCTAGCTAGAGTCATTTGATGTGTGTAGAAACGTATTTAGCATTCTACCGGGTATGCTATATACAGGAAACGTTAGCATTGCTAATAACTGTTAGCACAACATCATACTGTCCTTATAGCTTGCGGTTGCAATGAGCATACGGTTGGAACAGCACCTCTTTCCAGGTTCAGCTTCCTAGCATATCCTGCTTGAAATTGTCCAAGGTTGTCAAAACTGTCTTGGGTGAAATGTTCAGAGCAAATGAATGATTGAGTGTCGAACTTCGCCGGGACCTTCTCATAGACAACAGCAGCCATGCCTGTTGAATGTTTGGCTCCTTGGGAAGACTGTGAGTGTTAGCCTTCCCTGTACAGCCTGGAACACAGCATTTACGACCGTGGTCCATAATCAATATCCTTGTTATAATTCAAAACGTTCTTCTTTGTAATTCCTTATAAGTAGCCTACACAGAGCAGCGCGCAGCTAAACTAGTATCGGAGATAGACGCTACCTCTGGCTGGTCTGGATGTAAATTCTGGGGCGTGACAAAGATACAGACCAGAGCCAATAAGAGGGCGATCACCGGTCCTACGTAGGACCGGTGGCTTTGTTGAAAAGCTAGCGTTTTACAGCCGAATTTTTTCGTTTTGAGATATGAATAGGAAAGAGGTGTCAATGGACTTTGATATTCACGGTATGTTCAGTTTACCCTCCGAACTGTCGTTTTTCAACAATGACAAGGTAAAATCGGTTTTGCAGTCAATTGCCCCTTTAAACCAAACATAGAGCGGCAATTCTGGGTGAGACCTGGCTGAACAGCTAGCTGGTGGGAACATTTTAAAACACCAAATAGTATTGCCAGAGGAGAATGTAAACAAGGCACTGTGGCGGGAGGGAGGGGCAGGAGTGGCGTGACCATGACAATGATTGTCATGTACCCGTGTTAGTGTGGACGGCAAACATTTGGAAAACGATATGAAAACGCTAGTGTGGACGGAGATCGTTTTCAATTCGAATACGCTTAGTAAAACTTTCCAACCTGTTAACTAGTATTTTCTGCATAGT
Source organism: Hypomesus transpacificus (assembly GCF_021917145.1). Classification (NCBI taxonomy): domain Eukaryota; kingdom Metazoa; phylum Chordata; class Actinopteri; order Osmeriformes; family Osmeridae; genus Hypomesus; species Hypomesus transpacificus. The sequence continues at coordinate 1,110,133 of NC_061085.1, forward strand.
TCTGAAATGTTTTCATTTGATTACATTCTGTTATCATCTAGTTTTTATTGACTGTATATTTTGAGTTTGATTCACATCCATTGTACCTGCAGAATGGATGTGAATAACAAAATAATTGTGACAATAACATTTTATTAGGTTAAAATCAACAAATAATTGTGATAATTAATCGAGATATCAATATTGATCAAAATAATCGTGATTATCATTTTGGCCATAATCGTGCAGCCCTACCCACTGCTGTCAACCTGTTTGAATGGTTTTCGGCGGGACAGACAGCATCAACATCTCGATTCACAAATATTTTCGGTATATTAACACAATGTAAATTGGTTACTGGTGTGTTGTAAATGATCATGTCTGATACTTTATTAACATTTATGTATTACATTATAATACATAATGCAATATTGTGAAGAAGAGCTAGAAATGGCTATGCTAGCTACCATACTGTACATACCAAACAGTAGCCCAATGAAGACTATTTTGTTCCACTTAACGTTTAACATTCGACTGTTGAAGTAAATGGACTTCTTAAAAGTTTTTTTATTCATCAGCCCACTTACAATTTACCACATTAACAACACTTATATTTGTAGTACTTGATGCCAGTTGAATCTAACCATTATCACCAGCAACTGTTCAATAGAAAAAAATAGAACAGAATATACAAGACAACCAACTACATTCAATAAAACATTTTATTGTACAATATGTCCAGTGTTTTTCTACTCCTTTTGTTTGTAGTGATCAGGTGATCTAAATGTCTGTTGTTCACAAACCTCAGACTGCAGTAGTAGATGCATCTAGTTGAGCTAACTAGCTAGTGAGGGGACCTGAAATTCCTGCCGAGCCTTGCTGGACGATAGGGGACCCAAGGATTCATCTGCAATTCATTGTTGCTAGCTCTAATCAGATGTACTATAGGCTAATAAGAGCAGACTCTGTAAACTTTGTATGCCAACGAACACCAATAACTAAACTAATTTGACAGACTATAAACCAACAAACTTTTGGTTATGCTACACCTGCTCTCTAGCTAGCTACAGTGAAAGTGTTGCTTAGCCCTATGTTAGATAGGCCTACTAGACCTACAGTCTACCTCTAACTGCATTTAGAATCTAACAAGCTGTAATCTTACGATACATTTTATCTAAAGCTGGCTACATGAAATACTACTAATAACAATTGATATGTGGTGGTTGAAATATGAAAAAATGCAGGATTTTCATCAATTTACCAGCTAACTTCCTTCGAACACACTGAAAATGAATGGGGTTCAACGGTGGAAAATACAACGTTTGGAACTATAGGTCGCATGAGACACGCTTTACTTCCGCATTCCTCGATAACAATGGGAGTCTATGAAAGTGTTGCAACTCTCTTTTTCTATGGCTCTGGTGACACCGTGACATACATTGATTGACAGCTTAAAGTGTAACTGAACTGATGTATGAAGTACGGCTCATATAATTATTAAAATAAGATCACAAAACTTTATCTGACAACTAAAAGAGCAAAATGTTCCATTTGTCAATAAAAACGTTTTAAACTTTACTACTTAACTACTGGGCGCGGCCATCTTGGAATCGTCATGTCTGTGACGTCACGAGAATGGTTAGGTACTGTGACTGCCACCTGCTAGCAGTCATCAAGATTGATATTGATAGATTGTCAGGGAGATGAGGGGTAGAAATGGCTTTAAATGAACCAGCTAAAACAAGGTGCAAAGTAGGATCTTATTGGCTGGTTGTAAAAACACATTTTACAAGACAGAAGGCATTCACTATCATGTCCTACCAAAGCGGCAACTGGTTTTACGAAAATGGCTTGTATCTATACAGCGCCAAAGCCCGCCAGTTGCCCCCGGATTCAGAGTTTGCAGGGATCCCTTTACAGAAGTGGATTATATTTATAAACCTTTTAAATACGCTAACGTTACATACATACACTGGCATTTTTGACATAGCTATGCTAGCTAGCTCCTAAATTCACATCTGATTGTAGCCAAAGCTAGCTCAGTTACGTAACGTTTCCGTTTGTTTAACCTAGCGAGCATGTGAGTATGTTTCACACAACTTGAACAGGCTACTAAAAACTGAAACTTACCAGCTATGTGGGCGCTCCAAAGAACAACACAGGGTCAGACCGAGTACTGATATTCTTAGGACAGACAAGACAACGCAAAACAACCTGGCATAGAATGACATTTAAGTAGCCTAATTAGATCATACTATGATTCATAGGTTACACCTATGATAAGCTAACATAAAAGGTATTTCTCCTCACACAGCATGGGAAAGAGCCTGTGCTCAATGATGAACGATCATTTTGGTGGACCACCAACACCCAGGTCATGCAGGTCTGCCTCTTTGATCAGATCGATTCTGTCGGTTGGCATTGTCGTGCAGTTGCGACAAGTAGCTAGCTACAAGCACACAGTGTTGTTCAACCTGTCAGTGTTAACTATATTTATATCTTCCGACAAAACCACATATTCTGCATCATATGGAACAACTGCAGTCCTGCAGGTACATAATTACGCATTGTTTGACAGCTTACCTCATTAGCTTAAGGATAAGGAAATACATAAACAAATGTACACAGAAATAAATAAATACAGAAATAAATGTACACAGAAATAAATAAATAAATACAAAAATAAATAAATACAGAAATAAATGGCCATGTAAATAAATAAATACGTAATTAATATTTTTTCCTACATTTATTTGTATATATTTATATAAATAAATGTATTTATAAATGTATTATTGTTATTATTATTATTTTTGTTATAAATGTATGTTTAGTCATTTATATTTAGCAGATGCTCTTATAGACTTACAGTAAGTACAGGGACATTCTCCCTGAGGCAAGTAGGGTGAAGTGCCTTGCCCAAGGACACAAAGTCACTTGGCTTGGCCGGGAATCAAACCAACAACCTTCTGATTAATAGCCCCCCCCCCCCCCCCCCCTTACAATAAATTATCTTCGAACGTATATTACACGTGGCTTCGTCCTTATCTTTGGCTGTATTAAAATGTAGCCAAGTCTTTGACCGCTTAGTACGTTCAGCCATCGTAGCTAGCAACAAAATGAGAAATGACGTGAAGTAGGGCCTGAGCCACTTAATTTCTTCTTCTTTTAGTTTAAAGGCGGTTGGCAGGCCATTCAATTGAATTTAGTAATTTTATTAGATGTATGTTATATTAATTTTATTAGATGTATTTATATCAATGTACGTTTGTGCACCGTATTTAGTCATTTAGCAGACGCTCTTATCCAGACCATGATCACAGTAGCCACTGCAGTGATTTGATTTTAGGGGAGGAACTACAGGTGAATAGGAAAAAGAAAATCCTGTTCTTCTATCAGAATGAAACTTTACCACATGAATATACCCAAAAATATAAGATATATTTGTATTGTGACTTTTAGTTCCCCCCCAATAAATTATGCAAATGACGTGTTTTCTCATTAAATATGCGCTAATTTGCATACAATGTAGAACACGGCAACTCCATCATAAATGAAGTCAGAACTTTTTGGTTTGTTTTAATGGGATCAATAACTAATTGGTTAGAATTGTTCAGAGGCTTTTGTAAAAATTGTTTTTTCAGTTAATTATGTTGAAATGCATTTGACAAGTGCTTTTTTGGTATATAACACATAAATGAGATTGACAAAAAAAAAAACTGAACATGTCTAGATATTGCAATTACAAAGCAGTATGTAAAATTGTGTGGCTTTACCTATTACGAGCCAAGAGTTGTCTAGCTTGACGTGTGCTAGATGCCATTTGGAGAAAATCGCTGTTAAACATTTAGAAGTATTAGAATGGGTTCTCTCTATCGCTCTGTGGTCCCCCCCTCACTGCTTTGACAAAAAAGTTAATAGCAATATATGATTTGGCTAGCCATGTGCTAGAGAGAATAAGCTAAGTTATTTCTTAACTTGCTGACACAAATTTCAATAAAAGATGGTAACAGACCATGATTTAAGGTTTTGTTTCCTTGGCGAAGGTTGTATAAAATCATAAAAAAAAAATGTTTTAAATATTTTTGGGCAATATTTGTGGCATTTTATGAAAGTTTATTATATGGCAACGACAGTACGAGCGCTCTGATTGGCTAATGGGTAGTCATGCCAGCCGCGTCTTGACCTCATCGCCGGTCCACGGCCTGATACGGATTATTGTTACCCTCCTCTGACGTCATCTTCAAAATGAGCGATATCGAGGAGTCAGCTGAGTTTACTATCCAGACAATACTGAAGACATCAACGGCGATGAAGAAATTGTTAACTTTCTAAAAGAGTCTTTATTTGTGTTGGAATTAAAGCCATTTTAGCAGAACCGTGTTGTCCGCTTCCTATCAAAAGTAATTGGGTGCTAGGCAACACCTGAAACACACCGTGAGAAGACTTGAGAGCTAGCTACAATTAGCCATATAATAAACAACTTACGAACCTCGACCGTTCGGTCATGCCGGAAAATATCAAATTGAGGCTTGAACGTATCGACCGAGCAATAGCGAGGTCGATACGTTCAAGCCAGGTTAGTAAGTTGTTTATTGGAACCAGGGTCCTTAAAGAACTGGGTATCAATTCCCATCCTTAGTCTTGTCTCGGTCTAGGACAAAGAGGACCTTGTATTTAATTTTGAGACTGGTCAAGACCAAAACTGCAGGAAAATCACAAGCTAAATTGCCTGTGCATTATTTAACACTATAACTTTAACAGATAAGCGAAGGCACTCGAGACCGCTAGCAAAGTTTCTTTGACAAACAAAATGTCAAAATGTGTTTCTTGTACCCCAAAACATTGCTTGTATCAGCTGGAAGGTTCCATTGCACGGTTTAGGCAGGAAAAATTATTTTATGGCGAAAACTGAAGCTAACAGTAGCTAACCAGCTAGCCACAATCACAACTGTAACAAACCTGCATGCGATGCACCTAAATGCCGTTTTTAAGTTATCATTTACAAACAGTACCATACACAACATGTACAGGTGGACAGGATTACATGACTAGTTTTTCTCTGGCTGATGTTGATGGCTAACATTTGCAAAACGTTGCAGTTTTTTGGCTGTTAAAGCATAGTAATTTAGCTAGCTCCCTTGGTGCTGGCCAGTAGCAATCTAGCTACGGCTTAACAAAAACATTTTCAAGCACAAACTTGGCAATGACGAATCCAACCATAAGCTATTGAGACTTACATTATCGTTTTAATTTGGAACGTTTTACACTTTAAACTATGGAAAAACATTTACACGCAAAATAGATGTGTAAACCCGTGTCATAGATACGCAGAGGAAGCAGAGAAGAAGAATTGGTACACTTATTTTTTGTTTGAATACATGGTTTTATTTTTCAAGTTTTCGACCAAAATGTACATTTTCAATTTCAACCTTTAGTTTTTTGGCTAAAGATTTTTTTTTCAAAGTAACAAAACATTTGACCCTGATTTAGCTCCATGTGGGCCTATGTATATCATTGTTATGGTCATTAGAATATCTTGGGTACCATTACCTTTCTTTCTCATTAGAAGGAAGAGGTGGAGGCACTTTCCTCTATATATGGTGATGAATGGTGTGTTATTGACGAAGCATCAAGAACATTTAGTATCAAAATATCCGATGATCTTACACACCCCAAATACACAGCACGTTTACAGGTAAGACATAAGTTACATAAAATTAAATTAAATGTTAATGTAAATATATTTGATTACTAACTTGTATTTCCATTACTAGATGATGCTGCCACACGATTATCCTAGTTCAGCACCACCTATCTATCAGATAAAGTAAGTCTACAATGTCTATTCAGGGGTTTTCCTGGCTCAAAAATAGGCTTAGGTGGTGGATCGTGTAACCCAAATTGGGTTCTTGAATTATGCTAATTACAACTAGGTATACAGTAAACCTAAATCTTTCTGGATTGGTTTTTGATAAAACTCTCCAGGACGAGGATTCAGGGCTCTTTAGTCTCAAGCATTTCAACGATTTCTTACCCTCTCACACAACACCTTGTATTTTTCACGCAATGAAGTAAGGGATAACTTGTCCTGCTATATACATTTAATAGATGAGGCGCAGGCATACGGAGGTGAGTAATGAGCCGGGTTCAGAGTTGTCTTGAGTTATACTGAGTTAAATGCCACCAAAAAGCCATCAGAAACCATCCCATCCCTGAGCCTCTCTCTTCTCTACAGAGTAGGTGTGGGCGGATTGATCTAAAGTATCGATAGTATCGATACCAACATTGGTATCAGTATTGATTGATACTCGCGTGAAAAGATCGATACTTAAGTTTAAATTTCTCTTCTCTACATTCAGTACACAACTCCCTTTACATCCGTGATTGTGCAGACACAGCTCCTCTTGCTCCTCCAATTTCGCTCAAGCTCACTTTTCCCCTCCCTGCCTCCCCTGCTATGTTGTGAATTGTTGCCGTCGTGCACATGCAGTACATGACTCAGTCAGCAGCACACTGATGGCTGCACAATGGCAGAGAGAAAGAGAAGCTCAGCTTCTCAATGAATTAAAGGAAAACATCATTAAAGCATTCAATGATCATGAAAATGCAAATCAGAAGAATAAGAAATGTGTTTAATCGCCAAGTAACTGTACACAAACAAGGAATTTACTTTGGTGGGCAGGTGCATACAATAAACATAATAAGTGTTATAATTACATAATAATTTTCTATCTTCATTCAAATGTGCATATTGATGCGTTGACTTCATAAATTAGGCATTGTTTTCCCCAACACAAAAGTATATCAGCTGCTTTCCAAAGTAAAAAGTACCGGTATCGGTTTTGGTATCGGCAATACTGTATTTACAGTACCCTGTATTTACTTGGTATCGGATCGATACCAAATCTTGCAGTATCGCCCACCCCTACTACAGAGCACACAATAATGTAAGACTGGACATAACGTAGCTACATTACCCTGCTGCTGCTACTACATAGGCTAGCTTTGGTTCATCTAACGTAGCATGATTATACGTCAATATAAGGCAACGTAGCGCGACGTGACGCAAACGTTACAAACTGATGCTGCACATTATTGGAGAAACAAGAGGATATATTTTTAATTGGAAGGGTTTTCTTTCTCGAGCTTACCTCACAGTGCACCGGCGTGAGAATACAAACAATCTCATGTGACTGGGGGCAGAGGGCAACACTGACATTATGGTGGCAAAATAAATTAACACAGAACAGGATGATATTGCAATTTAATTGTATTTAACTTTACTAATGATGGGCTTATCGTATTGATGCAGTCACAATAAAATGTATTTAGTAAAATAAAGTTTATTTAGGCTCTTTCTCCAGAGGGGCAGATCAGCCAATCAGGGCAAAAGGGCTGTTGCCCGGGCAACAGTAGCCCCTACCTGTGCATGTCCCTGAGTGCGGGAGAGAGCAGGACCATGCAGCGTTTAATGCTTGGAAGTACCAACATTAGTTTGAGTTTGACTCTGTAAAAAGTGACAAAAACATTAGCGTCCGCTGTACACTGCGGGGGAAGAAAACGTTTATCTACAGAGAAAAATTCCACCTCAACTCAATGTGCATGAAGTTAACAGATTGATACTGATAAAAACAAGTTTGGAAAAAGAGACATTCATTGGTGGCCAAGCGGCGAAGCCACCATAAGTGTCTGAGTAAAACTCAGCAATATTTGGACTACATAGACAACCTAGGTGTCAAAAGTTTCGTCTTGGTAGCGATTGAGTTGCTTGTATTTGTATCTACGTTCCGTTGCACAGTTTAAGTAGAAATTAAGTTTTTGTGGCGAAAAGTGTAACGGTGGCTAATTGCTAGACACAGTCACTGACGCTACTAATGTCACTAACGTCACGAAAACTCGCGTGACTAGCTCTAGCAGAATTTGCAGAAAATGTCTAATAAAGGGAGAACTCCCACTCTCGGGAAACTTCCGGGTTCTGAACTGGTTGCAGTTCCACTCAAGTTCCATATGAGGGTGCTAACGGTCGAGTGCAGAATGAATGGAGGTCTGTGGAACTATACCCCTCAAAATCCACTTTTCTCAGAATACATTTTTTTGTCTAGTAATTTGAATTATGAAATCGAAAGGGGAGGCAAAAAAAATACACAGCACTGGGTGTTAGATTTTTTGTAAGTCGCCTTTCTGTTCTAAAAAGCCTTTGAAAATTGCATTGACGTCATACACATCGTACGACCTGAGCTACTGCTTAACGGCATGCTCCGGTTACTTCCACTTTTCTCTCGAGGCATCGACAACACAGCTGACAGGTTAGGCTCTCCCTGTCAATACACATAATAGAAAGAGTTTTGGCTTGCTAATGTTGTTGCTAATGTTGCTAATGCTCTGACATTCTGGTTCTGCTTCGGATGCCATGAAGCAGGATCTTTGGCCGTAGTCAGTCCTTCACTAACCAATCAGCCTTCGTTAGCAGAATGCTAGCGTGTTATGGGCAACAACGACTTACCCTGTGAGAAATCGAAAGGACAAAAGTACTCATTCATTCAACTTTTGACCTGTAATCCATGTTGAACATGCAAAAATTACAATCAAATCAGAGATTTATCAACGACAATCAGGCGAGAGTAGGGGTGTCACGATACCAAAAATTCAGTAGTCGGTGCCAATACCATTCAAATAACACGATTCTCGATGCCAATTTCGATACCATGTTAAAAAAAAGAGGATTGTCTAAGATTCCATGTAGGCTACTTGAACCATGAACTTCTTTAAAATATTTGAAAAATAGCAAAACGTCCTACAAAGACATACAAAACATGTGCAATAGAGCCTCTTCTGGAACTGAATCAGAACTTGCCTTGAATTCTTTAAACAAATCCAGATGACGATCTTTCAGGTGCTTAGCTAAATTGGAAGTATTCCCCCTTGGTCTGAAGACTGCGGTAGCATTTTTTGCATAATGGCTTCTGCGGATTAATTATAACGCCACGGTCATCTGCCTCAAAGGCAAACTACTTTTTTTGCCTTTCTTGTCAACAAGTCGAAGCGGGGCGATCGCTAAAGCAGCAGTTGTTATCTTGTTTTTCTTAATGTAAACGTCGACTGGAACACTCCTGAAGGCGCAGCACCGATGCTAACATCTGGCATCGGCGCTCACGGTACTTACGGTGCTTCAAAAAAATGGGCATCGTCTGTGTTTTGTTATTTTAGCATCGGAAGGTACCGTAAGTATCGGTTCTCGTGACATCCCTAGGCGAGAGACAAATTTAGCCGTTTAGCTCCATAAACTCCCATTCATTTTGCACTCGACCTCGATCACTCCCAGTGGAACTCTGGTGGAACTGCAACAAAATTCGGTACAATGGGGCTTAATAGGGAGTGGGCAGGGTCTCCTTAAACAGGCTCTGACATTAGTTTAGCAGCTCGTTAACTTCTGGGAGACGGCTAGGCTAACTACTTTACTGCAAGGCAGCTGCAGAAACGCCACAAGCAAAGAGGCCTGGGTGATAACTATTTGCTCATTTTACTTTGTGATATGAAGCACAATTGTGATGTGTAATGTACAATATAAGATGATATTATTAAGGAAGTACATCTACTTTCGCAAACAGTAGTCTACTATTTCACTGAAGCATTAGCATCATGACATTAGCCTCTGTTGCCCGGGCAACACATACTACAGCGGTTTATGATGCATCTGTTTTTATTTATGACATTAGATTACAAGTAAACTATTTGTGGGTGAAATTATCATTACCTGTGGTTTCAAACCAATGTAGGTCACTGCAATAATGTAGCTTACGCGAGACACACTAGTAGCTAACAAAAACATCTCCACAGCTGTTTAGGAATTCAAACGGCGACAGAACATGTTCGGCACTCCCCTTGCTTTGTTAAATCAAAAGTCTTTCAATAGATGAAACTATCTGACTACCAACCTGAACTTCATTGCCACAGGCTAAACTTTGTCAATCTGTGCATGAAAATAATTAATTTGAGCCTAAACCGTACAGCCGGACGTTAAATCAAATTCAACCAACGCAATCGCAACCAAGAAGAACACAGCAATAGTCTAGTACTGTACTGTAGTAGTACAATTTACCGGGGCAGCTTCTCCACACAGGGCTATTTTGCGTTGTTACAGAAAATGATCGCTACCACTGAGATTTTTATGAATGAGGGATTTTCCCCTAACTAAATGTCAATCTTATTTACATTTTTGGGGGCATATTTTCAGTTAGCAGATGGTACTATTTGAATTGCGATTCCATCTGAGATAGCTACTGCTGGTAACGTCGTTGTTAGAATAAGCTACAAAGGGGGTTCTTTATAAATGAGTGAATGCAATATGAGTAGGCTAAATGCCTAAAAATTTCACCAGAAGGGAAAAACTTATAATGACGTTTAAGTCATAGAGATTGGGTCAATTTTTACACCGGTCTGCCAAATGTTTTCATTTTGATTCAACTAGGGGGACCAGATTTGAGTTTGTGAAAAAGAGGACACTTCGTCACACGGGGGGGGGGGGGGGGGGTCATATATCCAAATGACATAGGCTATATGATAATTTATTTATTGAACCTTAACAAAGTTGCAAAGTGCAAATGTAAAACAAATCTATTTTTTTGCATTTAGTCCAGTGCTCATGTGGCTTTCAGTGGTTGTTTAATGTCTTTAATGTGTCTTGTTCATATATTAAAGCAATAATGATAACAAATAACACATTTTAAATAATTAAATAATACATTTTGCAGATGGCCACATATTAAAATGAGAAAATAAAGACACTTTTCAGTCCTCTAATATTGAAGCAATAATGATAACAAAGGCAGCAAGGTGCCCACAGTGTTGCCAGATTGGAAATGGCGAAGTATCAAACCAAAGGCTCAAAATGATCGTATTTAGAGGACAGTTATTGTGCATCTAGCAACATTGAGAAAGCGGTTGACCAATGACAGTTCTCTCTACAGTCAGAGCTCGCGCAAGAAGGTGGAACGTAATCAAGATACCCTTTCCAAAACTTGTAAGGGCGTAATAACTAGTCTGTGAAAGACACAGAGAAACACTAATATCTGACGAGGCAAAATCCCGGACAATTTTGGAATCCCTGCCGGACGCATTTTATAGGTCTCGAAAAGAGGACATGTCCGGGTAAAAGAGGACGTCTGGTCACCCTAGATCAGGGGTCCCCAAACTTTTGTCTGCGAGGGCCAGATCATTTTTCTTTCTTTAATGTGGGGCCGGGTCGGAACAGAAATCTACTTGGGCCGGAGTAACTACCAGTATTATTTTGGAGATTGTATTATGATTTTAAATGTATTTATTAGTACTGTCAAACAATTAAAATATTTAATCTCGATTAATCGCATTAATGTCATAGTTAACTCGCGGTTAATCACAATTAATCGCAAATTTTTGTCTATTCTAAATGTCCCTTGATTTCTTTTTGTCCAATTATTTTTTCTCATTTTAATGCTTTTATCAACATGGAAAAGTGGATCGGATTGCTTGGTGCAAATGTTTTTTAAATTGAAAATAACATTGCAATCGCCTGGCTTTGACGAGGGGGCGGAGAATTCGCATCAGCTGTGTGCTTTGCCATCAGGTAGTATTTCAGACTGAACGTGCGGCGATGATAGCTCAGTTCACAACGACAAAACACACAGATCAATTTGCACTTGTCAATGGGACCATTTGGCAACTTTTTTATAGTAAACTTTGCATTCAGAATCTTATTGGCATCCATTTCGGCGTCTCGCGCTCGCCATCTACTCAAAGCGTAAAGTTAGCCAATACTCTTTAGCCGGCTCGCAAGCCCAAACAAGTGTGTGAGCCGTGCCTGTTGTTTTGTTTCCGGTGTAGCTAGATCCGGTGTGGTGTTGTAGTTTTTCTAACGTCAGTGGTTGTTGCAACAACATGTGAAAAAGACTACAACAATTGCTGGGCCAAAAAGAACGTTAATCGCGCGATAGAAAATTGACGCCGTTAAAATGGGTGTGCGTTAACGCCGTTAATAACGCGTTAAACTGACAGCACTAGTATTTATTATGCTAGATTAGTTTATTACTGTTATGCACCGTACATTCGTACATAAAACAGCCTATTAAAAGAGCATTATTAATATTGTAACAACTTTTTTCGTATTCATTGCTATTGAAATCAAAACATCTACTTAATAAAAAAAAAAATATATGTATATAATTTTTTTTTAAGACTGACATTGTTCAGAGGGCCGGTCCAAATGAGTTGGTGGGCCGTATCCGGCCTGCGGGCCGTAGTTTGGGGACCCCTGCCCTAGATTCAACTATGAGGTTGCTGATCAGTGATCACCATTCCCTCTTGCAGGGGAAATGAAAAGACAACTATTTTGTTCTACTCTTCACTCTTGGTATTTTGAGTTGTAAATGAGCAGAAAAAAATATGCTTTAAAATCTATGTAATCTTTATAAATAATAAGTAGGCTATGCATTTTTATGTAAATTATACAGAAAATATCAGTTGTAAAAATGTCATTTAAAGTCCATATGGCAGGTACATTTTTCCAACAAATTTGCACCATTTGCAATAAACATTTAAACTGTTATCCATTGTATTTGATGTTGTTGGGTGTCACAAAACGCAATATAATACGAAAAAGTAGCTACTTTTTGAAATGATTTTTCTTTCCCCCACAATGCATTGCATGACGTCACGTTGGGGAGACAACAGACAAAAGTCTGCTTTGAGACCATTGAAATCAATTAGAAAAAACACAGGCTAGTACCAGAGAATGTCTAATATGGGCTCTGCTATTACCATCAAAATGTGGGCCATCCAATTGGAAAGGTTTTTACATTGTCGGGGAAAAGGTTTAATTTGGGATGATCTTGGGGGGATTTTACAGATGGGACTGGCAAATGAGCCCATAGCTAGCCCATAGCAAGCATGATGTCTTCTAGATCTAGATAGAGCTATGTTTACCCGGTAGTCTATCTGAACTACAACAACATGATTGTCCGGGACAAGTGGATTTGTAGGGCAAGTGGAAGAGAATGAACTTGCCCCACTGGACAAGTTTAAACTCAAACAAAATAAAATGGCATGTTCCTTGCTCTGGCCAGCTTGCCGATACTGAGGATAGCCTTCCGAAGTTGAGTTAGCCAATGTCGTTAGCAATGCTAGCTAACGTTAGTTTGCTAGCTGTATATAACATTTCACTGGGTCTTGCAGCTGTTTGATTGACTGCAATTATTATCAAATGATATGTTCTACTACTAGCCATTTGCCTACTTTAGCAAGTCACAGTATTTCCAAGCCCTGATAATGTAACTGAGAAGACTCAGTAAATGATTCCTCTGCCAAGTAATAAGCCCCCTTTCAAGTCAAATTAGCTGCACGGTCTGTAGAGATATTGGTACGAAGCTGCAAGATAGTACATAGCAGAAAGTGTTTCATTCTGCAGAAATTGTGTAAATGTTTAATGTAACAAATACAGGTTTTTATAACACCTCCAATCTTCACCAAATTTGGCATAGATCCTATTCAGGCCAAGCCTCACAAATGACATCACATGTTTTTTTTATTCTAAACCTTTTGATTGGAACAGCCAATCAAAGTTGTCAACCAAGCCACCATAAAAGAAGTAAGGTCATATATCAGCACCTCTTTACTGCATTGACACCAAACTTTGTATGAGGACTAGGGACCCTGTTCTAAAAAGGTCCAATAGGTCATGCCATTTCACCTCTAGGTGGCGCTGCAATAAGCAAAAATTTGTTTTCACATGGTTTTGGATTTTCAAAACTGTTTTTCCGGTAAAGCTTATCAAAGTCGGCGATGAAGCCGCCAAAACAGAAAGTGAGATAATATCTCAGGAAATAATTGCTGAATTGACATCAAACTTGGTACAGGTGTTCGGGACCCTGTTCCAAAGAGGACTACCAAAGGTTGTGTCATCTAACCGCTAGGGGGCGATCCCGTGTCTGACACGTTAACGTGTGATACCAGATGAATTGATGCAGCTGCCATTTCACGTTTTATAAAACAGAGTCAGGGAGTCAGATGGCTGAGCGGTGAGGGAGTCGGGCTAGAAGGTTCCCGGATCGATTCCCCGCCGTGCCAAAATGACGTTGTGTCCTTGGGCAAGGCACTTCACCCTACTTGCCTCGGGGGGAATGTCCCTGTACTTACTGTAAGTCGCTCTGGACAAGAGCGTCTGCTAAATGACTAAATGTAATGTAAATGTAAATGTAAAACGTTTTTTCCCTATTCCTATTCAAAATGTATCTAATTTTTACCAAATTTGGCACATATTATATTCAGACCACAATCACCTTGACATGTCAAAATAGGACTGATTTACAGCTGTTTAAACTTGGGATAATCTGACAACCGCTTGCCAGTTGAAAAACTGCTTATATTTTTACACAGTAACTGAATACAGTAATTTCCAGGACTGAGAATACCTCTAGGATAAATTGGTGTCCTGGCAAGGGCAACGTAAGAGGTTCAAAGCCAACGAGCCTGCCATGTCACTGGTTTTCTGTTTAGCGAGACTGTAAGCCATTGCAAAGGAAGCCAGGTACAACGCAGTCGCTTGCTACCCGTAGTCTAGCTGTATATAGACATGGCAATCCTCACTAGGGATGGGTATCGAGAACCGGTTCTTGTTTAGAACCGGTTCCCAGAGAACCAATTCCTTGGAATTGTCAACCAAATTATTTAACGATTCTGCTAACGGTTCTCTGTGGCGTTGCGCATGCGCAAACTAGTTTATTCAGACTGCAGCAAACATGGCAACTAGGCAGAAACGTTCTAAAGTTTGGTTGTATTTCACACGACAAAATGACAACAACGCCACTTGTAACGCGTGTAAAAAGTATATTTCGTCGAGGGGAGGAAATACAACCAATATGAAGAAGTATTTGGACAAACAGCATGGAATGAAGTTACTGGAATGTCATGTGTTCGATGCATGCAGCAGCGCAGCTAACGTTTACGCTTCATCTGTAACTATCCAAGGTGGAGCTAAACTCCTCAAAAGTGATCACAACCACTTGTCACTGTGAAGCAATTTGCCTTTATTGTGTATAGATGATCAAGTTATCTTGTGTCCCGTCGTTTGAAGCATACATTTTAGCTCCGGCATTCATCTCCCATTATTGATTACCTCATGTTAATTATCGGAGGGCGTGTGTTGTCAGCAAACGTTCGCGTTGTCATGTTAACACATTATTAAACTGAGCATATAGATTTTTATTCCATTATTAAACTTAGCATTTTAATTGTTTAACCGAATTGCCAATGTTTGACACTGTCCTATTATATGATTTGACCTTGGCTGAAAATTGAAGATTCTATAATTCTGTTCTAAGCTAGCGTAGCGAATAGAAGTGTAGAAGAAGAGCAACGGAAAAATGTAAATGTGTGTGTATACCAGGGCTCTCAAGTTTTGAAGACAAGCAAGAGTGACATTCTCTCCCCCCCCCCCCCCCAGTCAGGGGGTCTAAATTAATAAATTGCTTTTTACCTGATATCTTTGAAAGGCAGCAATGAAGCAATGATTAATGCATCCATGGCCAAGATATAATAATAAAATATCACATTATTTTAAAAGTAAAAAAACGACACTACATACATCCCACACAGGGTTCGATCCTGCCGTCTCTGACTACCAAGCGGCGCCACTACTAACTACGCCAACGAACGCTAGATAACCATTAATGCGGGTGGCTTTTTCTTACCTGACGAGTGGGTTTCACTGATACACACCGGCTACATCTATGAACTACTTGTTCTGAGCAGGTGTTGTCAGTGAACAGGCTGTAACTGTTGGTTAAGAGACTCGTGAAAAACTGATGCCAGTTATCTGGGAAACATTTTTTAACAGCAGTCAAGTTGTCATTGTTGTCACAACAAGTTGTGAATTTGTTGTAACATTAAAACAGGAGATCATGACTGTGCTCAAAGTGATGCCCGAGCTCCAGCAGTTTGCTTTGTAGGTGAACTAAACTTTCGGAAGACGTAGCAGAATCCCGAAAAATTAAAGGATATGCTTTTTTTTCATTGGTTGTTGCATGAAATCTTACCCAGATACAATGGTGCTATTTTCCGATTGGCTATTGTTTAGACCCTTTCTTTTTTTTGATTGGCTGATAAGTGGCAGGCTCGACTAAGAACTCCAGGGGAGACGCGCTTAACTGCCGGTTCCATAGTGAGAGTGGGGCGGCCAGAGGAATTTTGTTTGGGTGATGCGGCATATTCAATATATTAAAAATATTTTTTTTCGGCGTGAGAAATACAATGTGTGGCGGGAGGGCGTGACTAAAGACCGAAATGAGTGACTGTCACTCTCAATGTGTGACACTTGAGAGCCCTGGTATACATACTGTATATGGTATGCAGCATTATAGAAAATCATATAAAAAGAAAATTATTGTAAACTAGAAAGTGCATTTCCTGCAAAAAATGCATTGTAATGCTGAAAGCTGAAATCAATTTTTTTTAAATGCTGAAAATACAGAAATGAGAAAATACCCGCAAGCTGAAATGAATAAAAAAAAATTGTGAGTCACACAAAAGAGGCAGTGTGGAAGCTGAACTGCATCATCTAACAATGCTAAGAGCTGAAATGCAATGCGGGAGAAAGTGAAAGCTGAACTGTTAATCTGTAGTAGTAGAAGAAGTAGAATATTCGTTTTAGTAGCTAAAATTATTTAAACAGAAATACTACTCTACCGGCAGTTTCAAAAACGTGTTCCCTCTGCTTTCTCTGACAAATTTGTCACCAGATTTGCATTGGTCTCATGGGGCAAGAGTTGGACTTTGTCTCGCTGTCGTGGGGCTCTGAAAGAGACAGGGCCTGAAATGTAACAGGGCCTGAAATGTGTACGTCTGTTGAATTCCACAGACAACTGTCTACGACCCATGGGTGGAAATGCCGGGGGGGACGGGGGACACGACCCCCCAATACTGGAAAAAATATGATTTGTCCCCCCCAATAAATCACTGTAAACATAACTATGTCATTTTAATAACATTAATAATATGCAATGAAAGCGCTTTGCTGATTATGGACACAATGGTGCTTTTTAAAGTTTTAAATGATTGCAAACCCCGCCCTTGGTCCCAAAATGGTTTGATCCACAGCCCCAGCCCTCAGCAGTAATGCAGGTGCATGTCTGAAAATCGGACAGTCTCTGTTTGTGTCATTGGTGGCTGATGTCCAGTAAATAGTTGTAAGAAAGGATTGGTTTGACAATTTATTTCTACCACTCAATACAATAAAACATTCATAACTTTCACAATTTTCCCTGCATTGGTCACTATGTTAGCTAGCTAGCTAAGTAACATCACCAGCTGTTTGAATTACAGTCAGAGAGAAGTTAGCAATGCAGTAGTTGTGTTTCTTATCTGACAAGGTGACTTGAGTGTCTACTATCTGAAATGCAGGTAGGCCTAGCTAACGTGAAATTAATCCAGTTAATCGCACCATAGCGATTTCACTATGTTGGCCGGGTTCACACACACTAAGTTAGCTGCATTTGCATAGTTAGCAAACAAACTGATGGAGCAAATATTAGCTAGCACCAATTGACTGTTCCCGAAACTCCTCCTTAGAACGGCCCTCGTCCAATCGTACCTTAGCAACCGCTACTAAGAGAAGAAAGTCCGTCAAGCTTTTGACATCTGAAGCACCATGTGCCTACGGGATCGTACGTGTCGATCTGACACAAGGTATCCTGACAGATTAGAGGGAGGCTTGGTTTTCTTTCCATTTCCAAAGCCCGAGATACAAGAGGAAAGGTGCCGGCGGTGGATTAAACAGTGTGGGAGACCCCACTCCCAACTTGATTTAGCGAATATCAACAAACACAAATACAGTATGTCTGCTCCAAGGTAGAACTAGCTAGCTTAAATTAAGCTGCTAGCGAACGATATGGAGAGAACATCCCCTAACAGTTACGGTTCATGTCAACTAGTATCATTACCACTACTAGTGCATAACTAGTCACTCCAAGAAATTTGTTCATGTTGAAATCAAAATATTAATGTTAATGTCTGTAAAATTGCAAACTGAGCTAGCCAGCGAACGCCACCAAGTTGCCAGGATCTTAAAATACTGGATCAATGTTAAACAAAACGTCCCAACAGGCCATTATAAACGTATTTTATTTTAATCTTTGTAGAATTTTGTGAGTGGGCGACCTTTCCCTGAGTATCCCAACCCAGAACACCAGCTTGCTGTTCAAGTGCCTGGCCGGACAACAAGGCTACTTGAGACCTGTATGCTTTGGCTTCGAATTTTGTTGTTTCCCCTTTGTTGATAATTTTAATATTTTGAATATATCCTTCCACTGCATTTTGCAGTCCCTTCTGCCTTGATCTGGAAGATATCGCGGAGGTATTACTCAAAAAATCCTCACTCACACTGACAGCTATAGAGCTTTTCCCCGTACTCGCCATGGCTTTTGGGTTGACAGTTCCGGGAATTGTGTCGGACAGAGCAACAGTAACTAAGGGGGCGTGGCCTGGGGAATGGTCAATTCCATTTGGTGTCGTCAAAAGATGAAAACGTTGCTATCATGAATTTAATCCAAGATCAGCACAGATATTGTAGTTCTTCTAAATCCATTTGCCATGGTTAGCCATACTGAACAGAACTATACTATATTCTACCATTGTCATAATAATTTTTTAATGGTCTTGTTGCAAAAGCTACATCATCTCTAGGGACTTTGAAGCACCTGTGAGCCGATCTGGAGTAAACTGGCGATAGCAAAGATGACGGCAAATACCACACAAACGGAATTGGGGCTCAATAGCTCTGCAAATTCAGCTATTCTGGGAAGCCAGCCAATATAAAACCAAAACATGAATTATATTAATATGACTAAAGGTTGCAGTTTGCTTTGTGTAAAGGGTGAACTCATACAGCTGTCAATCCTTGTCAATGCAATCCGTTTCACCTTTCCTAACTGTCTAGCCACCTGGTAGATCGAAGCCTATTCTAGAAGAATGGTAATAAATAATAAAAGCCCATCTAAAGCCCCTACTGTAAATAACCTGCACATTGTGTGTGCGGCCAGTATGGTAGAAAGATTGCAGAAAAAATAAATCACAGCATTTCAGGATACCAGAACGGAAAGAAAAAACCCTAGTGGCCTAATCTTAAAGATTAGTTGATAAAATGTTCATAAAAATGATGTGAAATGTGCTAATTGAATTGTTCATAATAATGCCATTAGGCAGAGGAGGCACCAGATGACCAACAGACAATAGAGCTGCAGGTAGGCAGGAACAGACTGGCAGAGACAGGGGATCTGGGGTAAGTTTGTTGAGTTTCTTGTTTGGCAACATGATGGGTTCTCTTCTTTAGACTTGTAAAATAGGGACATAATTGGACAATGCCATGGATACCCCCACTCTCTACTCAGGGCCAGGTTAAGGTCATCTGGGGCCCGGGGCAGAAGCCTCCCCGAGATCCGCGATGGGACTGAGCTCGAATAGCTTTGGTGACTTTTTGTTGTACAAAATTACTGTCAATCAAAAGGAGATGCAGTCTTTCGACAGACCCTCCAATCATCACGCGGAAGCCCAGCGTCCAGGCCAGCCCACTCCTCCATTCACCCCCAGAAACGCTGAGCGTCCGAGGCGGGACACAATCTCAGCATTCTAATGACCATATAGTTTCGAAGCACTCAAAAAAACTGTTCAAAACAGCCCATTAAAGTCCATGGCAGCTGAGCTTCAACAGGGAAATGCACTGTGACGCTACGGGAATGTATGAGAAGGAAATCAGTCAGTCGACCTGCTAATATAAGTAGCTGATCCTGAAAGAACTCGTCTTCGATATGAACGTGTTCTAACGGTTTTCAAATGTAAACACAATAGTAAATATTTGACCATTAACTTTTTTTAATTGCAGGGGAAGCTGAGCTTCCCTTGCAGTCTTAAAGAAATCGACACTGATTTGTAGGCTTATACAATGTAACACGCACCCCTAGCCAGCCACGTGAACATGCAGTCTATCGGCACACACACAGCCCAGCGAACACATATTTACAAACAACTGGATTGAACAATTTAATTATCAGGCTGTGGCCACCTACTGAAAAGAACATAGGCTAGATAATCAGTGTGGGACTAGTTTAAGTCCACGCTCTACTTTTTTTGAAGGCAAAGTCACAAATCAAATCGTTGAAGTCAATTTGGCCATTGTTGTCTTGCATGCTTTGATGCCGGCAACGACAAGTTACGCTAGGACAAAACGTGGACTTCACTACGGGTGGGTAAATGCATTTTTTTTTAATCTCCCGTGCCAGGGCCCCCTAGTGGCCGGGGCAGCAGCCCCACCTGCCCATTGCACAAACGCGGCCCTGTCTCTACTTACACTGGTGACTGAACCAACATTAGTTTGAGGCAATGGTATTGTTGTTGTGACTAATTGTGTTGTATTGGGTCCTAGTAGTTAGGAGGATGGCAAACACCTCATGTCTTTTCTAGGAGACAGACTGTGAGTCAGTGAGAGTGGTGAAAGGGAAAGAGCCAGGGAGAGACTTCAGATGACAGTGTCACAGCCATGGCAGGCTTCCCCGACTTTATGATGGTTCAATTGAGATTATTTTAAATGAGACTGCACCATGCCCATTGTAATTACATAAACTGCACCCAAACAGTGTACAGTACATACTGGCCTTTCTTGGTATTGCTGGTTGTAAATACTGTACACCTGCATTCATACTTGACTAATAAGAAACACTACTATAACTACATTTGAACAAGTTGAGACAATCCTTCAGTTACTAACTATAAATTAACCAGGAGTATTAATTATGGTTCCTCAATAAACATTTAACATATTACAGTGTGTAGGCTGTAGTACAGCAATCATTTTGGTGTCCCCCCTTGCTCTTGAGAAAATGTCATATAATTGTCCCCCCCAAAGTTGATAGCAGATATTCGCCACTGCTACGACCAACACAAAATTAGCTAACTATGAAAATTGTTGCAATGCTGGAAAACTAGAAATACTTTTTGATTTCGAAGCTCTGAGCGTTTCAGTCGGCACTCTATGCTCTCCACATACACACCCATGTCAATCTCAGAATGGATTTGAAAAACTCATGAAACATAATCAGTGATATTGAAAAAAGTTGAATAGATATCAAAAAGGTCAACAACAAAAAATTGTTTAGGGTTTTGTCAACATTTTAAAGTTTAAATGGTGGCTGTAGCTAAAATATTGAGGAAGAAGAAGGATTTGAAAGTTGAAGAGGTTTAAGAGGATTGAGAGGATTTGGAAAAAAAAATCAATTGGAAAACCATGTTAAAACTATTATGAATATTGATTTATATCAATTCAAACATTAGAGGTAGAAAGCTGAAAAATCATAGCAGTCATAGCCTGAAACTGCAGAATTTTTTGATGGTTGAACGGTTTTAATAGCTGAAGATTTGAAGGCGCTGAAGGATGTCACGGAAGAAATAGAAGAAGTTGAATAAAGATTCAAAGAACAATACTTGAAATGCTGAAGCCGTATTCCAACAATAAACCCGTTTGTGCTCTCCCCCCCCCCCCCTTTCCCAAAAGAATCGACAAGAGAATCAATAAGGAATCTAATTGATAAGCAGAAATCGATAAGGAATCGGAATTGTTAAAATCTTATCTCATCCCTATCTCAAATTGTTGCTGAAAGAATTGTTATATAGGCCTACGTTTGTTTATTATAAGTTGTCACTGTTAGGATAATTATAGGCTACTGTCTTTAACCTAATTTTGGGGGGCTTATGACCTCTTTGTTGAATTTGAATATAATGTATTTGGTAAATGGACAGATCATTAAACCCATTGTATGCATGGATTTGTGTAGGCCTACAGTATGTGAGAGATTCTAATGAATGCTGAATGCAAGCATATACTGGCCTACATTTTGTTTGCACATTATGGGCTATGATGACTGAACACATTTATTATAGGCTAATATGTGCTGTTCACAATAGAGGTTGCCATTGGTTACTTTTTAATATTTGTTATATTTTATTGTACTGCAAAATATTAAAAACAGGGGGCCCCCCAATCAGTTTGCACCACCCCTGAGACACAACCCTTGCTCCGCCCCTGAGTCCCTTATATGACTTTTGTCTAATATCTACTCATTCTATTACATAAGAAAATTCACAAGCATTAATTCTGGCCAATGGTGTTATCTATTGCTATTCCAGTGACACACGCATGTTTGCCTATCTAACAAAGTACTTTAATTCCCTTTCACTCAAGAGAATATGTCGGCTTATTCCGGAGCTCACTCGCTACCGGGGGGCAACAATTTGTCCATACTGTGACAAAATATCTCCTGCCCTTGCTAACTGTCGTAGACCCTGCGACGCGTGCAATATCAGATGTCTTCCCTTAATAAACTTTCTCAGGAGACCATCTATACCACTTTATTTCACACACTAAAAAGAATGCACACACGTATTATGGTATAACACCAGCGCTGCGCAGTTAGTAGGCCTACAAGCCCTCAAGCCCCCAGCAAGGGTTAAGCACACAGCACAAAAAGCAAACAGACTACAACAAACGTAACATATTAATCATTTATTCTTTCCGCGCCATGGCTTACAAGACATACAAAATACAAAGACAAACATACAAAATTACAAACATACAAATATGCTTGCATCAAACTTTGATTTCAGTGCTCTAGTTTATTAATCTAATTAAAAGAAATAGGTTATTTTGAAGGAGACACTTACCAGTAACCTGACCCGTGGGTGAACTCGCACTGGGACCGCGCATAGAATTAGCAGATGAAAAGGTACCTTATACATTTTCTGGCCAAAGCGGAGTCCGACTGCTTGTAATCCCACGGATCCTAGGCTGGTCTCATCAATCTCCTGTTGCTGGCTCGCCAATTTGTAGTGAAAAATATTCTACGTCTTTAACCAATTCTTAAAGTTTGAAACAGCACTGGAACTCAGCAAAGTTTGAAGCAAAGTGTTTATTAGAATTCAGAGTGACAGAGATTCCAACAAACGTGAGCAAGATCCCGGGATCAGACTGAAATTTTCTCTGGACATTTCACTTAAATAGTTTCTACTGATGAAAAAATCCAATGTACTAAGTTTTGGTCAAAATCTGTAAATTTTAGAAACAGCACAGGAAACTTCAACAGAGTTCGATGCAAGTGTTTAATCAGAATACAACAGGGTGATTCCAATAAACGTGAGCCAGATTCTGCAGAATCAGACTGAGAAATATTTTCCAGACATTCTCTTTTATATCAAAACCTTATCAGTTCTGTAAATTTGCTATTGGTACAATATTGTTTGTCACAAATGCATAATTCATTTTACACTCTATTGGTCTCTCTCTCTAAAGTCTTCAGATTACAGGTGCATAGAGAATTCATCTATTTTTTGTAGACCTGCTCTAACCTTGACGGCCAGTCACACTGGGCTCTGGGCCGTGGGTCGTAAGATTACCTCATTACTGCTGGGCTTAGTCGTTTTTCTATGGTAGGAGCCTGTTCACATAGCCTTCTCTCACACCCAGCCCCAATCATCCAGATTAACACTTAGGGCTAAATTTTCCTTCTATATCTTAGGGGAAATACTAAACAGTCAACAGCTATGCATCAAGCTTTTTTCAGTAGTGTAAAATATAAAGGCATAAAAGTATAAAAGTGATTAAAAGGCATTTTCCAATCATATAATCCATACTCATTGTTCATCTTCATAATTACAACAGTGTGATATTATTCCACTTTAGTCCCCCCTGTGAGACTTCTCGCCACAACTCATACTGTGAACACTACTGTAATTATACAACAAAAACAATATCGGAGTAATAAAAGTGCTGATAGAATATCAGTCTGACAGACTGACCTGACAGGATCATAAAACATACAAAACAAATTATTGTTAATTTCGACATTACTCAGGAATGTCATCATGTGCAAAGCTCATGCTAGGTGGCCTGGTGGACTGTCCTTCTTTCCTTTCCAATACTTGCTTAAGCTTTCAGCTTAGTTGCAACACATAGCAGGGGAGTAAAATTATAAGGGTATGGGGAACTAGAAACTCCCCGTAGCCAATGACGCGAGCCATCTAGGTTAACTACGCTCACAATGCGACATGAGTATCCGTTCCAGCCTCTACCTAAGTATATGTGACAGACTGAGTCATCGCTACCCGTCATACTGTACCTCCCTGCTCATTCACCATCCACACTGAGGAGCTTCGCACTGAGGTCCTATTACTTTTGACAAATTGGTCCGTTTCATAAACATAAAAACAAGAAGTAATAAATAAATGCATATGTTCTATATGTTGGTTTACACATCTCCACCGCCAGTGGGTGTGACGTATATTTACATGTTCGTTGTCTCTCCCTTAACAGCAAGCATTCACACATACACAGGAACTGCAGGTCATTTGATGAGCCAGAGAGCGACAGGGTCTAGCCCCCTTACAATACTGCAGATGTGAATTGCAATGGATAGCAAACCTTCTACCCATCCCACATAACCCTACATCCATGTGATGAGGACCCAACTTTAAAGCATCTCTAAACAGTATGCGAGACAAAATTAAACGAGCAATGACAACAATACAACATACTAGAATGTAATTGAAAACAAAACTGTGAACTGACAGCAAAATAAAAGAAGGGATGCACGTACAGGGTGATGATATATTTCCAGATAAAACTGTAAAATAGTGCTCCATGCAATACATAATATTGGTGCTTGATCGTGAAACAGTGTGACTTATTACTTAATAGTTAAAATGTCTGAAAATGTCCTGGGTTATGAGCAGGTGTCCGATGATGTGTCTAGGGAAAACGGCTGGTGTTTGATGGGGTTCAGGGAACGGGGTTGGGTGTTAGATGATGATTGGGGAAAGGGGCTGATGTTTGGTGATGTCCAGGGGAGGGGGTTGGATGTGTGAAAATGATTGGGGAAAGGGGCTGGGTCTCCGGCGGGGTGTCCAAAGGAAGGCTGTGTACTTTAATGGGTGACAGATCAGTCCAGGGTAAAAACTGAGTACTTCAGGATGTAACAGAATCATCTAAAGTGTAACAGAATAATCCAAAGTGAACAGAATGATCCAGGGTGAAACAGACTGAGTGGTTGGACGACATCCTTCTGACTGAAGAATTACACTCTCCTCAGCCAAAGCATCTCCTTAGAAGCACCGCCAAATGTTCTCATAGGGATCCATTAGGGGCATGGTTTGATATGCACCCCAACGTTGCTGCCAGCTATTTATCTCCATTCTCAGCTCCTCATTCTGGCATATCAGCATCCTGTTCTTGTTCTTAAGTGTCGTCATCTCCTCATTCTGACGCTCTTTTTCCTTATTGCGTTCTCTCCACCGAATATGCGCTTGCCCTCTCCGTCTTGCACGATTCAGACGTCTTGTTACCCTCTTGGTCATTTGTCCCTGGAGGTTTTTAAACTGATCCGGTGACATTTTTCCAATCCAATGATCCATATCCGCGGTGCTTGATCCGGTAACCCGCTTGGCGTTGTCCGTGTTTGTGTTTGTATCTTCTTTTGGTCCCTCAGATGTGACACCTGAGAGTTCTCCTTCCTCAGGACCCTTTGCTGCACCTGCCGTGGTCTGGATTCCTGGAGGGGGTGGTTGGTCATGGATTGGTGGCCTGGTACTGCCTGGGACACAGAATGGTTGGATCTGGGGGTTGAGATAGGTTGGCCACATCTGGCCTGGGCTTAGTGATGTTAGTGTACCAAGGTTGGGAGTGGCAGCTCCTGCACATGCTGCTGCCAGGTTAGCCAAGGTGGCTCCTTAACTATCCTGTCTAGGTCTACATCTATGGGGTGGATCAGTCACTGCCTTAATCTGGGGTCACTGGAGCCCTGACCTGGGTCTTCCTCTGCTGCAGTGATTCTACACTGTGGTATGGGGATTGGGGGGATTAATTCTGCCCTACCCTCTACTGGGGGTGGACTTGCTGGACATTCTCGTATGGTCCTAACACAGTAAAATAAGCAAAATATACCCGGGGTTTTCTATTGTTACACTGTGTGGTACCACAAAGTTGGCGCGCGTTTTGGAGCTTTGTACAGAGAATGTTGTTACTCACTGTTCCTCGGCAACCCAGCAAGCCGTTAGCTAGCAGTCTCACCCACCCTCAGCGGGAAGTTAGCAACAGTCCACCTGCAGCCACGCCGCTAGCTCCTGCCGCCACGCCGCTAGCTCCTCCTCAGCAAAACCCAGCGTTACCCAGTGAGCCCACTCTCGACCACCGTTTACTCCCCCACTTCAGCAGGGCCCCACCAAAGATACTAAATTCCCTGTTTTCCAACTGTAATCCAGTAGAAATAATTAATTGCTCCCAACTATCAGCGTCTCTCTTTTTTCCTCTCGAAAATCAATCTGTCCTCTCGTTCTTCTCATTTTACACCCCCTCCCAACAAAACAATATCTTACCAACTGTGATTGGCACTGATTGGCTAGTCACAAAATTGACACATGACCACACCCAATACAGAAGCAAAGAAAAGTTATTAAACACCAGGGACAACTGAACCAGCTCACGTTTTTCTTTCTTTTACATGAAAACAATAGAACAATACATTTAACACTTTAGCAGGTATTTAACACTTTAGCACTGTGCTTCATGCGTAAATTGGTATGCGATATTGTTCAGCATCTGTGGATTTTATTTTATGGATAATGTGTCCTCTGTCTAATACCAGCTGTTTGCATTTAATTGTAGTCTTATTTGTCGTGGCGCACCGTCTGCCAAAAACTTCCTGCTTGCAACTCACTAATCCCTTGGAATCAGTTAAGGCGTAACGTCTAATCACATCCTCTATTTCCGTTCCCCTTACTATACAAAATGGAAAGATAAGAGTGCGGGATTTTGACCATGGGTGGTGCCATATAGTCATCTTCTTTTTGGGTTTCATCTAGTTTGCGCGGGCAGACCGTCTCATCATTACTCATACTTTGGTATTTACTATTCGCCATGTACATAGTACAGTAAGCAAATACTGACCAATCACAGCCAAGGGGGTCTCCGTAGCTCTCCGTAGCTACGACGGAGAGTTACAAAATTAAGGAGTTACACGTCAAGCTCTCCGAGGCTCTACGAGGGCTGACGGAGAGCTTGTAGAGGGCGTTCCACGGAGACGAGGGCGTTCCCAAGTGTCCGTTTTTCGAAAAACGCAGAAGCATATATCGGCCTTAACACTTGGTGCTTCTCAGCTGGCAGCTGTATCTGGCTTGGTAATTTCTTAATAGCTGGGCAGCTGCTGTTAGTGTTTTGGTTGTTTGCGAGTCTCTGCTGGACCAGTCTGTGAGATCGTCTGGGTCCCTGCGGGGAGAAGTGTTCGTCCCCATCCTGGAGTCTCGGAAGGGCGGTGACACCTGCCCCTTCTGTCTCCGATCGAGCTGCTCCTCTCTTGTTTCTCATTTTGTTCTGGATCTTCGGCTCTACAGCAGTGATGGAAATGGTACCAAAACTTCTTACCGTCGACTTTTAGGGATGTTTGGGTTGTTAGACGGACGTTGAAGGGCGTCCGTCTGGCGTTGGAATGTGTGAGTAGGGAGCAGAACATTTCTTCCTAACATTGTAATGTGCACATACTTTGCATTTGTGTAGCGCTCTATCAACTGTGTCAGTTAAATATGGTGCCCACCACACGCTCTGAAGGCGCAATGGTCAGTACCATGCGCATTCCTAATAGCAAAGCGTAACAACGTACTAGGCAAGGTGAAATGTCCATTACTACTCCTCCATAGCCCTTTTTTTGGGTCCATCTTGAGTGTTCTGCATGGCCCCCCGTTTCAACCACATATCTTTTTCCTGAGGACTAAAGGCCGTTATATGGTACTCCGTACTTCACGATTATGGACACATGGGAAGGGCCTACACATAGATGGAACGCCCTGGAACGCCCTCTCCGTCGTCTCCGGGGCCCTCGGAGAGCTCTCCCGTGCACCGTTGAAATTCCTGTCGGTCCGTCATGCCGTGCTGTACAGCGACGGATACCCCTTGGCCGTGATTGGTCCGCTACGACATCATTTCCAAACGACATCATTTCCGGAATCTCACATTTCTGTACCTCGCGTTTCCTGTTTCATTCCCTATATCACAATACCGCCATGTTTAAAATCCACAAAAAAACCTACGCCTCCGTCTCCTCTTCTGTTGTCTTATAAGTTGCATTAAAAGCACTTCCTCTTCAATGTCAAGCAGCTCCAGCTCCATCAACAGTCTTTGTCTGTTAGCTGCCATCGTTCACTGTGTGTGAGGAAAGCCGGGAGGAGGTACATAAACACTCGACGACGACGCTGACGACTTCGACAGAAAGGCGTTTTCTCTAAGGTCGTCTTCTTGAAAGACGTCTGTGATGAGAACTTCTTGGAGAGAAAGTTTATTGTGAGATAGTTTATGCTCTACTCTGTTAACTTTGTCTGTGCACTGACTGCCACAGTTTAGTGACCTAGAGTTGTACATTGTATATCATGTGCATCTATAGTGTATATAAGATAAGCATATCATTTTGTTATAGAGTGCTACTATTTTCCCCACAAATAATACCTACCATGATAGAGATAAGTTTGCTCTTTCAGTTGTTTACATTGCATTAGACACAGTCTTTAATATAATATTACGTGACTGCACCTGCTGCACTCATCGTCTGACTGGTGACAGCTGGTAGGAGGGTCACACGTGTGATGAGAGGTGGGAGATAAACAACGACGATTTCTAACTTACAAAGACGCAACAAAGCAACGTGTTTTCGTCAAAAAAACACTTCTCCACCTACTGTTCTGGCGGTGAATTGTTTTCAGCACCCCCAGCCTTCGGAGAACCATAAAGGCAACAGAAATGCAAATTAATCCGTCCTATCCGGCTGTCTGATAGGCCATGTTATTTCCTTTGGCAATGACAGTGTCATTCTTTTGGTGGGCCTGGCATTTAATAATGGCCAAGGCTGTTGGAGCATGCATGGCGTCTAACAGTTGTGAAATAGACTGTCAATGGCTGATTACTGTACCATCGGCTCTGCAGAAGCCTCTCTGCTTCCATATGTTGCCATACACATGACACACGCCATATGCATATGCAGAGCCAGTATAAACATTAAGACTCTTACCCTTTGCCAACAGGCATGCTGCTGTAAGAGCTTTGATCTCAGCCAGTTGGGCTGAACATGGTTGATCAACCTTTACAGATTTGATGGTTTCAAATGTGGCGTCATCTTTGAGCTGCACTACGCCGTAGCCCGCATGATTGCCCACAGCATCTCTAAAGCAAGATCCATCCACAAACAATGTGAGGTCTGCTGCGATAGGTTCGTTGTGCAGGTCTTACAATCTACCCAGACGCTCCCATGTTACCCCGCTCCTCATCTCTCTCCACTGGCTACCCATCAACGCCCGTATCAGATTCAAGACCCTGGTACTGACCTTCCAAACAGTGAACGGGACTGCACCCGACTACATCAAGTCTCTCCAGCAGTCTTACACCCCCACCCGTTACCTACGGTCTTCTTCAGACAACCGCCTGGTGGTCCCACTGCTCAAGACCACCCAGTCCAAACACAAGCTCTTCTACTGCCTGGCCCCCCAATGGTGGAACCAACTCCACACCTCCATCAGGGACACTGACTGTCTCCCCACCTTCAAGAAAAGGCTCAAGACGCACTTGTTCCGGGAGTACAACGGCACTTAGGAATGCTGGGCTGGACCTGATGTTAGTTTCCTCCAGGATCACAATGACTCTTATTGAGAGACTTGTTGCTCTTGTAGGTTAGTTATAACGAAGTTAACTCTTGAACTCTTGTACTCGCTGTGAAATATTTTGGGGTTCATTTTGTTTTAATTTGTAACTTGTATAACTGCATGCTCTTATGGGTCTTCCCTTTGGCACTTGTTTAGTTTTTTACAATGTATGCTTCATGTGTTTGGCTACTTGCAATGTTTGGGACTACCTCGTTGTTATGATCAGTGACCTATGCTCTTTTGTAAAGCTCCCTCTCTTGGAAGTCGCTTTAGATAAAAGCGTCTGCTAAATGCATAAATGCAAATGTCTTGGTGTGTACAGAGTTACTGGGTGTCCCATCGTCAGTGATGAAGCCTTCTTGAACGCAAAAACAGCAGCTGCCAATCCCTGATAGCAGGGTGGCAGTCCTGCCTCTACATTGTCAAGTTTTGTACTGTAATAGGCCAATGGTTGTTTCGCTATGGGGGTGTCCTGTAACAGTACTGCAGTAGCATATCCAGATCGTTCTGCAACATATAGAATAAATGGTTTGGAGTAATCGGGATTGCCAAAGGCAGGGGCTTATTGCATGTCACTTTTAAGACCTAAAAAAACTCCCTCTGCCTCTTTGGTCCACTGCAATGTAGCAGCATTACTAGTCTGCCCTGCAGCCCTAATAAGGGCTCGCAAAGGTGCTGATTTGAGTGCACAATCACAAATCCATGGCCTGCTGTATCCCGCCATTCCCAACAAGGTAAGGCTTCTATCTGTGACAAGGCTATCAGTCTCTTGTCCCCACTAAGCCTCCTGCCCAGATAATCAGTTGTCTGACAAAACTGTAACTTGTCTTTACTGACTTTTTGACCTCCCTCTGCCAGCTGTGTTAACACCGTGACAGAGTCTCTCTCGCACTGCTCTTTCGAGCTGCAGCAAATAAAAATGTCATCGGCATTCTGTAAAACGGTACTTGCAACATGCATATTTTGCAGGTCCTGGGTCAACACCCGATTAAACACTGCGGGGCTGTCCAGGAATCCCTGGGGCAAATGAGTGTATGTCATTTGTTTACCTTCATAGGTGAAAGCAGATATATTTGCCATGCTTGCAACAGATATTGCGAGTCCTTGTGTAAAGGTACTGCGAAGAAAGCAGAACAGAGATCTATCACTGTATACCATTTTGTGCCCGGTGGGATATTCGTGAGCAATGTATGTGGATCGGGTACGATCGCCTTTGGAACGTTTACAATGGATGTAATTGCCTGCAGATCATGTACCAATCGATAATCAGTAGAATGTGGCTTCTTTATTGGAAAGATGGGTGTATTGCAGGGGCTTTTAGATCAATCAAGACTCCTGCGTTCACTAAACCTGTAATGGTCGGTCTAATCCCGTCTGTGGCGTGTTGTCGGAGAGGATATTATCTCTGGTAGGGTAATCTTACTCCCTCCTTTGTGTTTACGTGTATGGGCTCTGCTGATTTTATATAACCTACATCTGTCTTATGTTATGACCATAATGTCGGGGGCAATCTGTCTCTGCTGTCCCTACATTATAATTCTTTGCAGAAATTCTATAAAAACTAGTGTCAGGGGATATGTGTATGTTCTTATTGTTTGTGGGCCTCCATTGTAATACATGTAGAGCTGCTTTAACCATTGGTCCTAATTCTCTAGTCCTGTGTCCTTCAGTTGTCCCATATTAGGTTGCGGTGACCTCCAAAACCTACGCTGTCCACTTGATTTCCAGTCACCACTCTTGGCAAGTGTGGGAAACTTTTTCTGTTATCTGTTTTCCGGCCGTGTGCATTAGCAAAGCCTTTATGTCTCCCAGAGCTAATGTCACCCCTGCTGTGCTCTCTTCTAACGCTGTTATCCATTTGTTAGCTCCATCAGTGAGCGTAGGCTGCCTTCCTGCCAGGCCGATCATATCCATGAACGACCACGGTACGTACAAGGGATCTTGTCCGGTTCCTTTCACCACTAGAGGGTATTGTCGTCATCGTCGTCGTTATCTACCGCGTGTCCGGGGGACGGGTCGCGGGGGCAGCAACCTAAGCAGGGAGGCCCAGACTTCCCTCTCCCCGGCCACTTCCACCAGCTCTTCCTTCCCAAGGCGTTCCCAGGCCAGCTGAGAGACATAGTCCCTCCAGCGTGTCCTGGGTCTTCCCCGGAGCCTCTTCCCAGTGGGACGTGCCCAAAACACCTCACCAGGGAGGCGTCCAGGAGGCATCCTTATCAGATGCCCGAGCCACCTCAGCTGGTTCCTCTCGACGCGGAGGAGCAGCGGTTGTACTCTTTTAAACAATGTATTTATTGTTTTTCAGTTTGCAAGTCATATCAAATTGAATAACAACAGAACAATACACAGCAAACATTTTC
The DNA here is from genome assembly GCF_021917145.1 of Hypomesus transpacificus. NCBI lineage: Eukaryota > Metazoa > Chordata > Actinopteri > Osmeriformes > Osmeridae > Hypomesus > Hypomesus transpacificus. Next base: position 1,142,217 of record NC_061085.1, read on the forward strand.
ACCTTGTTCCCTCACCCAAAATAATAGAGTAACTAAATAATAGTTAAATTAAAAACAGACAATAAAAAGAAAATAGAAATAGAAAGAAACATAAAAGCATACTTTACACACTGAAAATGGGTGTTTTTTGTTGTTGTTTTTCCAACTAGTCAATGTACATAATCAGATAGTTGTCCTACTCCCCCAGAGCCTGTTCTTGCTGGAGCAAGTTACCAACATTAGTATTATGCCTTAAGAAGTACCTAAAAGGTCCCCAGGTATTATCAAAAACATTTTGTTTACGTCTAACAATATACGTTATCTTTTCCATTGACATGTTTGAGGCCATTTCTTTAACCCACATACCAATTCTTGGGCCATCAACACTTTTCCAATTAAGAGCAATTATACGTTTAGCTTGTAATATACACATATCTATGAATCTGAACTCTTTGCTTTGTAGAAGCGTTATGGTAGGATATAAACCAAGAATAAAAAGCTTGGGATTCAATGGTAATTTCTTTGATAAAATTTGATCAATCATATTAACAACATCTTGCCAGAAGGTTTTCACTTTCCCACATTCCCATTTACAGTGAAACAGTGTCCCCTTTGCCTCATCACACTTAATACAGGTATCAGGAATATTATCATTAAACTTATGCAATTTCACAAGAGTTATATATGTACGCATCAGCCATTTATACTGTAGGAGTTTTAGGTTGCTGCTGACTGACTGCCTCTGTGCCTCTTTACAAGCCTCTCTCCAGTCTTCTAAAGATATTTCCTCCTCTATATCTTCATTCCATGATCAGTTTTGATTCTGATGATTCAATAGATCCAGACACAAACAAGTCATACAGAGTTGAAATTAAACCTTTGCCATAACAGTGTTTAGTGACTGCTACTTCTAACGCAGAGATGGTCGGTATATCTAATGAATGGTTTTGAGATGAACATATAAAACTCCAAAGCTGAAGATATCTGAAAAAGTTATTATTTGGAATGTCATATTTGGTAGATATTTCCGCAAAAGACATAAACACTTCATCTTCCTCCCTGTACATGTCTTGTACTTTCCCTAACCCCTTTTCAGCCCATAGTTTAAATCCTCTATCCTTTAGCCCTGGTTCAAAGTTGGCATTACCCCAAATAGGACTGAAGCGTGAATGGGACAAATCTATATTCACATATTTGCAAGTGTCAAACCAAACATCAATCATATTCAATATAATAGGGTTGTCTGTATTTTTCTTCAGATATTTACGGGCTGCTGAGTACAAGTACAGGTGCAATGGTAAACTCGGTTTAACAGAGCAGGATTCCAAATCAATCCAAGCAGGGGGATTTCCGGAAGAGAAGTAAAACATGATCGACCGCAATTGAGCTGCCCAGTAATACCATTGGATATTTGGGCATTTAAGGCCTCCTCGATCATATGGTAGATAAAGTAAAGATAGACGTAATCTGGGACGTTTATTTTGCCAAATAAAGTTGGTAAACAGTTTCTTAATTCTTGTGAACAAGGATGAGGGAGGGGGTAGGGGGATATTCTGGAACAAATGAAGAAATTTGGGGAGTATATTCATTTTTAGAATATTAATCCTGCCAATCATTGAGATAGGTAAGGATGTCCAACGCTCTATTGAGGAAATACTAGCTTCCAGAATTGGGTCATAGTTTATCTGAGTAATCGTATTCACCTCAGGGACAATTTGTATTCCCAAATATGTAAAATTATCTGTTGACTTGAAAGTAGAAGCATATACAGGACTATTTTTCCTCTCTGTTTCATTAAGTAGCATTATAGATGATTTTGAGTAATTAACTTTATAACCGGATATTTTTCCAAATGTTTCAATAAGACTTAAGAGCGCTGGGATAGATCTATGTAGATTTTTAATCATTAATATTACATCATCGGCAAAGAGCGCTATCTTATGTTCTAAATGACCCTCTCGAATTCCATAAATATCGCTATGTGACCTCACCGCTATAGCAAATGGTTCAATCGCAAGGATAAAAAGCAATGGCGATAAAGGGCTCCCTTGCGGGCAACTTCGACAGATGTTAAAAGGTTTAGAAACCTTACTATTAGTCAAAACTTCTGCAGTAAGCCCTGTACAAAGCAATCTAACCCATTTAATGAATGTACCTCCAAAGCCAAATTGTTTTAACACCTCAAACAAATAGGGCCATTCAACACGATCGAAAGCCTTTTCTGCATCAAGTGAAAGTAAGGCCGTGTCTGTGGCCTCTCTCTGACTGTATAAAATATTGAGCACTCGTCTGACGTTATGAAAACCCTGTCTCCCTTGAATAAACCCATTTTGGTCTTCCCCCACCACCCTAGGTAGAAGATCCTCCAATCTTCTTGCTAAAATTTTACAAAGTATTTTTGTGTCTGAATTTAGAAGGCTAATTGGACGCATATTTTCACATTTTGTATTTGTTTTACCTGGCTTTGGAAGTAAAGTGATTAAGGCGCCCCTCATAGATGTGGGGAGAAGACCATTCTCAAAGGATTCCTGAAACATCTCCAAAGGGGTGATATTAATTTGGTTTGACATTTTTTATAGATATCTATCAAAATACCATCTGGGCCGGCCGATGTAGCAGCCTTCATACAGCCAATCGCTTCTGCAATTTCCAATACAGTTACATTTTGATCTAATGCTCTACTTTCTTCTTCCGAAATTTTGGGAATATCAAGGTTGTCTAAGAATTGTGTCTGCGTGTCCAGATTAGGAGAACACTCAGAGCTGTATTATTTCTCATAGAAGACTCTGAAGGTCTCATTAATCTCTGTCGGGTCCACTATAGTTCTACCACTTGGGGCTTCAATACAATTAATAGATCTTTCTGTTTGTTGTTGCTTAATGCGCCATGCTAGAAGTTTTCCGGGCTTTTACCCCTGATCATAGTAGGACTGTTTCAGTCTCATTAAATCAGCAGCTGCTTTGTTAGCTGCCAATTCATTGTACTGAGATCTAAGCAGTAGCAGTTTTGAATGTACATCCGTAGCTATATGTCTGTTATAGTAGATTTCTGTTTCCAGCCTTTTAATTTCCTCATCTAATGTCTTCATTTCAAGTCGTGTAGCCTTTTTCTTTGAGCTAGTGAAAGAAATGATCTGGCCCCTAATAAAGGCCTTGAAAGCCTCCCATCTTGTACTAGCAGAGGTCTGGGACTTGTTACATTCAAAATACAGGTGTATTTGTTTATCTAAGAAATCTACGAATGTGGGATCCGTAAGCCATCCCGGTTGAAAACGCCATTTTGGGGGATCACTCACTAATTTAGTATCTTCATAGGTCAAGGATACAGCTGCATGGTCAGAAAGGACTATACTACTATAATGACATTCGTCAATTTTGGAGACAAGTAGTGCTGAAACTAAAAAGTAGTCTATGCGTGAGTGGGTTTTATAAGTGCTAGAATAGCAGGAATACTCTACTGCATTTGGTTTACCAAGTCTCCAGATATCCAACAGATTTAATTCCTTCATAAAATGGTGTAACGTCTTTCTCGACTTATTGTGAGTATCATCTATCAACCAGTCGACCTGTCTCTTGAAGAGTCTAACGTGCAATTAAAGTCACCAGCTATTATGTATTGTCCGGGGAGATTTGATGCAGTCAAAAATAAACTATCATAGAATTTAGGGTCATCTTCATTGAGAGCATAGACATTTATCAGAGTTATGGTTTCAGATAATAACCTGCCCTGGACCATAATATATCTACCTGCAGTCCTTAACACATTTTGTACCCGTAATGGGACAGATTTATGAATTAGTATCATAACCCCTCTAGCATGAGTGGTGTAGGGAGCAGACAACACTTGACCCTGCCATCTTCTTGCTATTTTGGAAACATCCTCACTCAACAGATGTGTTTCTTGTAAAAACACTACTTTTGATTTCAAGGATTTTATCCTGCTCATTACTTGTTTCACCTTTGTAAGTTTGTTCAGACCCCTACAAATCCACGCAGTAAATTTTATCTTACAGCTATCCGACATTAAATCCAATATGTATTAATGTATCCTTAGGAACCATTTTGGTAAAGTACATTGACAAACCACACCCGAAAATAAGAGAACAAATAATAACGTAAAACAAAAAGCCCCCACCCCCATACGAACCTGAAGTCCATGCGCTCTGAACCTCCCCTCCCATCCCACACTTTAAGCTAACGATAAAGCGAGTTACTAACTTTTTCTTCCTTCTCTTAAGCTCTAACTAGCTTTCTCATTTTTCCTGAATACTAATCACACATAACATAAGTAATGTAACATTGAACTATGCAACATTTGCAACCTGTAGCCTGGTCACTAGACATATTATAAAGTAAAACCGCCTGAACACATGTAACACAAACCTGAAACCTGCACATGCAGGCTGGAAAACGGAGAAAAGGGCAAAAAGTTCTTAGCCTAGCCACATAAAATCCACGATGCGTTGTAGCCTACGTCCAATAGGGCTAAACCAATGTCAACTCTGTCCAATGTGTGCTCCCAAGTTGACGATAAATGTCACTTCACCTTACCAGTGTTTGGGTGCTTAAACAGTGTCTCTCATCCAAATTTAAATCCATTGTCCACAACAGTAACGTAAAATTTTTAACCTATGTTAGCCATAACAGCCTAAAGAAGTGATGCTCAGTCCTGTCCGTGTCAAAGGGATAGGCTAAACAAAAACGGAACAATAATAATTTCGTGGAAATGGCTATAGAATAAAGTAAATTTAGTAAGGCTACTGTGTTACTTTCCTGTCTGAATCTTTCAACGGCGAGCCCGACTCATTCCTTAGTTCAAAGGGATTGAATGAAACGGTCCACCTCTGCCGGAGTTTGAAAGGCGTGGGATCTCTCTTTGTGTGTTACCAGAAGCCGGGCTGGAAAGATGTTTCGGTGTTTGTGGATCCCCCTGTCTCGTAGCTTCTTTCGCACCTCATCGTAGTCGCGCTGCATCCTGTGCACACCAGCAGAGAGGTCCACATAAAAACGAACCGGCTTATTCTGGTACAAGACCTGTCCCTTGGTTCTAGCTGCCTTCAGTACCCGCTCCCTGTCCTTAAAGTTCAAGAACTTCATGATTAAAGTCCTTGGATGAGCCGTGCGAGAGTCATTGCTTGGCGGAGCGCCTATTCTATGAGCCCGCTCCACCACCAACCCCTCTCGTGGTTCCATGTTCAGAGCCTCCGGTATCCATTTCTCCAAAAATTCAGTTGCATCCTGACCCTCAGTCTTCTCTGGTAGCCCCACCAATCTCACGTTGCTTCGCCGACTTCTGCATTCCAAATCATCAACTTTGTCAGCAAGGCTTTTGATTGTGCTTTCCAGTGTGCTAACTTTGGATGTTAGCTTGTTAGCGTCATCCTCCACATCAGAGATCCGTTGTTCGGCATGCTCTATGCGGCCTGTGCAGTCCTGTATCTGTTTTTTTACATCCGCAATTGTTGCTTGCACTCCATCAATTTTTTTATAAAGTCCACTTTTCAAGGACAATATGGCTTTCATGATATCTTGATTGCTATTATTGTCTGGATCTAATATTTCGTCGTCTGCTTCGTCAAGGTCATCCTCGTTAGCCATACTGTCAATCTGAATGTTGCTAGGTTCCTCGACCTCCAAATGTTCGCCGTCTTGTCGTGCTTTCTTTTTGTCTTTCTTTGCCTTGTCTTTAACATTTTTTCCTGACATTTTAATTAAGGATACTGTTATACACGTGTTGCGTGACTTTTGACAATATTTTGATTAGTATTGTAGGATTAAATTACATTCCAGCAGTAGAGCTTAAAATGTGCGACCTCCAGCGGTTGTACTCTAATCCCCTCCCGGATGACCGAGCTTCTCACCCTATCTCTAGGGGAGAGCCCGGACACCCTGTGGAGAAAGCTCATTTCAGCCGCTTGTATTCGCAATCTCGTTCTTTCGGTCACTACCCATAGTACGTGACCATAGGTGATGGTAGGAACGTAGATTGACTGGTAAATAGAGAGCTTCGCCTTTCGACTCAGCTCCATCTTCACCACGACGGACCGATGCAGAGCCCGCATCACTGCAGACGCGCACCGATCCGCCTGTCGATCTCGCGCTCCATTCTTCCCTCACTCGTGAACAAGACCCCGAGATACTTGAACTCCTCCGCTTGGGTCAAGATCTCCTCCCCGACCCAGAGATGGCACTCCACCCTTTTCCGGTCGATAACCATGGCCTCAGATTTGGAGGTGCTGATTCACATCCCAGCCGCTTCACATTCAGTTGCGAACCGCTCCAGTGAGAGCTGAAGGTCGCGGTCCGATGAAGCCAACAGGACCACATCATCTGCAAAAAGCAGCGACCCGATCCTGAGGTCACCAAACCGGACCCACTCAACGCCCTGGCTGCGCCTAGAAATTCTGTCCATATAAGTAATAAACAGAATCGGTGACAAAGGGCAGCCCTGGCAGAGTCTAACCCTTGCGGGAAACAAGTTCGACTTACTACCGGCGATGCAGACCAAACTGTGGCACCGGTCTGACAGTCCAGAGGCACTGTGCCCGATGTCCACGCGATGTTGCAGAGTTGTGTCAACCAAGACAGCGCTACAACATCCAGAGCCTTAAGGAACTCCGGGCAGACCATCCACCCCAGGGGCCCTGCCAACACGGAGCGTTTCAACCACCTCGGCGACCTCAGCCCCAGAGATAGAAGGGCCCCCCCCGATGTCCCCAGACTCTGCCTCCACGTCGGAAAGCGTGTTGGTGGAATTAAGGAGGTCTTCGAAGTATTCCTTCCACCAATCCAGGACGTCCCCCGTTCGAGGTCAGCAGTGCACCATCTCCACCGTATACAGTGTTGACAGAGCACTGCTTCCCCCTCCTGAGTCGCCGGATGGTGGTCCAGAACCTTTTTGAAGCCGTTCGGAAGTCATTCTCCATGGCCTCGCCGAACTCCTCCCATGCCCGGGTTTTTGCCTCCGCGACCGCCAAAGCCGCGTTCCGCTTGGCCTGCCGGTACACATCAGCTGCCTCTGGAGTCCTACCGGCCAATAAAGTCCGATAGGCCACCTTCTTCAGCTTGACGGCATCCCTCACCTTCAGAGTCCACCACCGGGTTTGAGGGTTACCGCTGCGACATGCACCGACCACCTTGCGGCCGCAGCTCCGGTCAGCCGCTTCAACAATGGAGGCCCGGAACATGGCCCATTCGGACTCAATGTCCCCGGTCCCCCCCGAGACATGATCGAAGCTCTCCCGGAGGTGGGAGTTGAAGCTCTTTCTGACAGAGGGTTCTGCCAGCCGTTCCCAGCAGACCCTCACATTACGTTTGGGCCTGCCAGGCCCTCACATTACGTTTGGGCCTGCCAGGCCTGACCGGCGTCCTCCCCCACCATCAAAGCCAACTCACCGCCAGGTGGTGATCAGTTGACAGCTCCACCCCTCTCCTCACCCGAGTGTCCAAGACATGCAGCCCCAAGTCCGACGACACGACTACAAAGTCGATCATCGAACTGAGACCTTGAGTGTCCTGGTGCCAGGTGCACATATGGACACCCTTATGCTTGAACATGGTGTTCGTTATGGACAAGCCGTGTCTAGCACAGAAGTCCAACAACAAAACACCGCTCGGGTTCAGATCGGGGGGGCCGTTCCTCCCAATCACGCCCCTCCAGGTCTCACTGTCATTGCCCACATTAGCATTGAAGTCCCCCAGGAGGACGAGGGCATCTCCGGAAGGAGCGCTTTCCAGCACCCCCCCAGAGACTCCAAAAAGGGTGGGTACTCTGAGCTGCCGTTTGGTGCATAAGCACAAACAACAGTGAGGACCCGTCTCCCCACCCAAAGGCGGAGGGTGGTTACCCCCGACTATATCTAGACGGAATCTCTCTACCTTGCGCACCAGCTCAGGCTCCTTTCCCGCCAGCGAGGTGACGTTCCACGTCCCTAGAGCTAGCTTCTGCAGCCGAGGATCGGACCGCCAAGGCCCTTGCCTTTTGCCGCCGCCCGTCTCACACTGCACCCGACCCCATGACCCCTCCTGCGGATGGTGAGCCCACTGGAAGAGGGTCCCACGTTGTCTCCGGGCTGTGCCCGACCGGGCCCCATGGGAAAAGGCCCGGCCACAAGGCGTTCGCCATTGAGCCCCACCCCCGGGCCTGGCTCCAGGGGGGGGCCCCGGTGACCCGCTTCTGGGCAGGGGCAACTGAGAACCATTGTTATTTTTCTTCATGGTAGGTTTTTGAGCCATGCTTTATCTGGTCCTTCGCCTGGAACCTGTTTGCCTTGGGTGACCCTACCAGGGGCATAAAGCCCCCGACAACATAGCTTCCAGGATCACTAGGACACGCAAACCCCTCCACCGCGGTAAGGTGGTGACTCAGGGAGGGGCTACGGGGTATTGCGGGATTGGATTGTTTGGATCCTCTGCCCCTCTTTCCTCCATGTGGTCGTTTAGGCTGGGTCTTCTCCCCAATCTTCCTCCATCTCTCCCCCTTTGCTGGGTTCGTTCTTCTTGTTTTGTTACCTTCTGTTTAAAGCCTTCTCCACTTCCATTGTCTTGTGGAGTTATAATGCTTTTCAAACTCAGATGCATTATCCCTCTGCTGCTGGGCTGTTGCCATGCACTGTGGGGGTCCTTGTTTGGTTGTTCCTCAGGTGTTAACCTGGGAGTTGCCTTGGCAGCAGCATACCAGATGGTGATGGAGGAGGTGAAGATGGACTCAATTATGTCTTTGGCAGGTTGAATTTCTTCAGCTGCCGTAGGAAGTACATCCTCTGTTGTGCTTTCTTGGTGAGATAGCTGATGTTCAGTTCCCACTTGAGGTCCTGGGAGAGGATAGTGCCCAGGAAGTGGAAGGACTCTACAGTGTTGACTGGGGAGTTCCACAGGGTGATGGGGTTGTATTCTTTCTAAAGTCCACTGTCTTGAGAGCATTGAGCTCAAGGTTGTTCTGGCTGCACCAGGTCACCACCTATAATCAGACTCGTCTCCACCAGAGATGAGCCCAGTGAGGGTAGTGTCGTCTGCAAACTTGAGGAGTTTGACGGACGGATGACTGGAGGTGCAGCTGTTGGTGTACAGGGAGAAGAGCAGAGGAGAAAGAACGCAGCCCTGAGGAGATCCGGTGCCAATGGACCGGGAGTCAGAGACTTGTGTACCCAGCTTAACACACTGCTTCCTGTCAGAGGGGAAGTCTGTGATCCACCTGCAGGTGGAATCAGGCACGTTCAGCTGGGAGAGCTTGTCCTGAAGCAGGGCGGAGATGATGGTGTTGAAGGCAGAGCTGAAGTCCACAAACTGGATCCTGGCATAGGATGATGGGCAAAAATTGAGCAATGTTTCACAGATTGGTTCACAAGACATATGTGCCTTTAACCTTATCACGCATCACCATTTGAAAACGAAAGTATATCACATACACACTTATGGTGGATTAGTCCAGTTAAAGGCATACAGAGTACTTCTGCCATATTACTCTCTCCATATGTGAGACATCCACCTTTTTATGTCACCACAATCTATACTTCAATAGTATCTTGCCTCTTATCAAAAATCTAGTCATTAAAGGCCACCATATACAGCAGGCAGTTCGCAGGCAACCGATAAAATGTAATTGCCTCCATTGCAGTGAACAGTACGCACACAGCAAGCCATTTGTCGCCTTCAACTGGCAAAAAATCACTTTACTTCTATTTTGGAAGTTATATGACACGTCATCAATAGATTTTTTATGTTGAAATACGTTCTGTGGGCAGCAAGACCTATTTGCTACCTATATATTGAAATGTCATTAACTCCACTACTCAAGAAATCTTTCTTCTGAATTAGGAATAGCAAAAATGCATCATAGTCGAATGTGAGTTGGTAAGATCAAATATGTCACATAAGTACCAATTACAAGTAGCATTTTTTTTTCCAGTACTGAGAGGAGAACCAGTAAGATTGGAGCTTACTAATGATATGGTCTTTAATAATTTAGTCCCGATGCCTGTTTAATACTGGTGCGCTCTGTGATCGATCTACCGGAGGACACGTATCGCTAGTGTCGTTCAGTCGAGTGATAACGACTTGAATACACATCCAGATTCACAATCTCTGGTCATTCTAAACAATTGTTAATCAATACAAACAATGAACTCATTCTTACAAAAGGTCTCAACAGCAAAAGCTCAAACAGCTGCTTTATTAGCACCTTACTGTAAGTGTCCAACTGACCCTTTCACGAGCTTCCCCCTAGGTTATAAATATAGATTGGAAGTAGGACTAGTGGGACTTTACAGAAGTTTTCGTGTTCGACTATGAATAACTTTATTGAACAATTAATCGATTGTTTGCTAAGGTATGACGTCACTCCCCCTCCTCCCCATGGTTTTACCCCACCCATCACCACCTACGCATTAAGGTCAAACACGCACACAACAGGACTGATATTTCTCAAAAATAGCTTTATTAAGGAAATATGCCATTTTGTAGTCAACTTTATTTTTCACAGCGCATTATGCCATCAGACGGATTTTAACAGGTAGCAATTACAACGCATCACTGCCTGGCTACAGCATAGACCTTTGAAAATGAATACATAAGAATAACATTGGCAAATACTTAAAAAAATAAAATAAACACAGTCTAATGACTTCCATCCGTTTAAACGTCAGGCTTGTCGACGCTGGCGGAAGCCTAATTATTTGACAATTGAGTTTTAACTTGGACAGTCTTGGCAACTTATTAGCGAAAAGTAGGCTATAGCTACCTTACAGGCTAGCCTACTGTAGGCTCTAAGAAATGGCTAACAATTATCAGGCAATTAGACAGCATGGACTGCCTGGGCATACATTACCTATCACAGGCCCATCTATGTGTTTTTGTTCATGAAAATCAACATATTCACATGTTCTCGGGGAAGACGTGTGCGCAGTCAATTCACTGTCAATCCGGCAGCTAAACTTGTTCAGACGGAACAGAGGTCGCGGATGTACATGGATTGCAAGCTAAATAATCTCCTCGCTCACCTGGTTTGAGAAACCCGTTGTCAAAGACTTACTTTTAGTCATTATTTGGGTAGCACACATATTCTGAATGTCTTTGGCGGAATTCAAAAAACCCATTTTAATCTAGATTAATCTAGATAAATTCCAAGATTACAGTGAGATTAATCTAGATAAAAATATAAATAATCTATGCCCACCACTAATTTAAAGCCTTCACTGTGTAACACGTTTGCTTTGCAATTGATTTCATTCATTTGCAATGTTATTAAATATATATTTAATTTAACTCACTTTGACTATTCTTGCTCTGATTTAACCCATGGTCCAATAACTGCAATTCCAGCATATCGGGTAAATGTTAATACACAGTTCAGTTCTTCCTCTTCCTTTAAACATACGGTAATCGTTTTGATTTTTTGGCCAACACATAACCCCCTACACTTTCAACGTAGTCTCCTCAAGTCAAGTTACCCAACATCCCAACATTCAATTTGAATTCTTACACAGCTCTTTCACCTGCTCCAAAATTGTCTTTAGCTTTACGTTAATGGACTCTTTGTACAGATTATTGGCATTCTTTGCAGCCAGATCCAGATCTGATAATACTCCTTTACTCATTTCTACCTCTCAATGTTTCTGAAAATTATATTGTAAGCTATTTTTAGTGGCCTGTTATGTTAGGTAGTGTACAGAAAAGGGAAACTTTGACGATGAAGAAGGAAGTTGTGTCTGAAGAGTTTATGGAGACAGAAAGTGTGACTAGCAGAGTCACAGAGACCCTTATTCTGTCCGTGTCACAAATTACATAAATTATAAGCCTTAAAGACGCTCGGTTACACCGAGGGAACAGAATACGCAAGCTAAAATGATACAAAATGATTTATTGAAGTAAATAGAAATATAATTAACAGTACTGGGTATATTTGTTATTAGCTTTAGTTAGTTTGAACACATGAAACAAAACAAACAATAGGTTAGATTGAGAGAGCGGGAAGAGGGGATAAGAAAGAATCAAGGCCTTGGTCCAATAACGGGAATGGTCTAGTTGTACTGGTAAACTAACAACAGTTAGTTTTACGTGTAGTCTAATCAAACACGCACAATATAAATGTACTTAATGCCGATGTCACAAATAAGAAATATATAGTTAGTTGCATTTACATTTGCTGGTGTGTTAAAGTTGTGGGTCGAAATAGGTCCGTAGTTAAATGTGTCCGTGTAATGAGATAAAAAAGTTAATTTGTGTAACTATTTCTTTCAATCCGCGGTGAGACTGAGTTTGGGTGATTTCAGTCTGTTGCAATTAGAATTGCGGTTGGTTACTTCTGCAGAATGGTTCAGTGCAATCACTAATCTTGTTGAATCCCAGGAAAAGTTTGGCGAGATCCTTTTTGAATGCCTATCCGGTGTGACTGGACTCGCAGTATCAATGGACTCAACAAGTGATTATTCGTTGTTAGTATTTATACTCGGAATAAAGGTGAAGTGTGTTGATGCAAGTGAGACAATTGATTGGTCAGTTCCTTGACCTGGGTGTTTACATTTATTCATTTAGCAGACGCTTTTATCCAAAGCGACTTATAAGAGAGAGTTTTACAAAAGTGCACAGGTCACTGATCATAAAAACGAGATAGCCCCAAACATTGCGGGCAGCCAAAACATGAAGCATACATTGTGAAAAACCAAATAAGTGCCAAAGGGAAGACCTATAAGAGCATGTAGTTAAACAAGTTACAATTAAACAACATGAACCTCAAAAAGTGCAAAAGTGTACCTGTAGAAAAGCAATCAACAGTAAAATATTTCACAACGAGTATAAGAATTTAAATCTGTTACAACTAACCAACAAGTCTCTTAATAAGAGTCATTGTGATCCTGGAGGAAACTAACATCAGGTCCTGCAAATCATTCCTAAATACCGTTGTACTCCCGGAACAAGTGCATCTTAAGCCTTTTCTTGAAGGGGGCGAGACAGTCAGTGTCTCTGATGGAGGTGGGGAGTTGATTCCACCATTGGGGGGCCAGACATGAGAAGAGCTTGTGTTGGGACCGGGCGCTCTTGAGCGGTGGGACCACCAGACGGTTGTCAGAAGAAGACCGTGGGTAGCGGGTGGGGGTGTAAGGCTGGAGGAGAGAATGAATGTAGTCGGGTGCAGTCCCGTTCACCGCTCGGAAGGTCAGTACCAGGGTCTTGAATCTGATACAGGCCTGATGGGTAGCCAGTGAAGGGAGATGAGGAGCGGGGTAAGATGGGAGCGTCTGGGTAGGTTGAAGACCAGGCGGGCTGCTGCGTTTTGAATCCTCTGGAGAGGGCGGGTTGCGCATGCTGGGAGAGCGGCGAGCAGCGAGTTTCAGTAGTCAAACTTTGAGAGGACAAGTCCTTGGACTGACTCGGACAGGGGACAGAAAGAGTTTAGACATTTAGTTGGATCAGTCATAGAGGGTGAGAGGGTGGGAAAGGTGGGTTTAGGGAACCGACTGCTTTAGGCTAATGTCTGCAACTTTTTTCTCAAAGAAGGAGGAGAAGTCGTCTGCTGTTAGGGTGGGGAGGGGGGCGTCTTTGGACTTGCGCCATCTCTCCTCAGCTGCCCTTCACGAATAACATCCGTGAGCCACGGGCAGGAGGGAGAAAAAGTGTTGTCCGAGGTGGTTCACAGATCTTGTGAAATGCAATGTAACTTTAGGATTGTGACCTTAAAAGGTTTTTACCTTCCATATACTTCATAATAAATATACACAACATTAATAAATGGTTTTGTTAGTAGATTAAAATAAATTAGACACCAAGGTTGACTTATCATAACATGATGTTATTTTATTTAAGATCTTATTTTATATTGTCCATTGTATAGTACTGTTTAGAATTATTTAGACTGTTTTACTTTTTCTACTTTTATATTTTTTTGGGGTTATTCAAGTTTTATTTAGGTGTTGGTATTTGACATTACAACATTATACACTATACATTGTGAGACACTTCTTATTCTGCACATTGCATGTAACATTGGTGACATAGCAAAACAAATTAAATAAAAATACCGTCCAAAGAAAACCATTTGTGTAAGGGACATGTTGATAGATACATGACTGGGGATAATATTTGTATAACAATTTTTGATATTGGGTACACTCAGAGGAAGGTGTTCAAGCTGCATGCTCATCAGGAAGTGTAATGTGAGCCCAGAACGAGACCCACATTGGTGCTCTGTTCCTATTTCTATTGTTCCTATTTATATTGTCCACCCTGTTGAGCATAAGTTCGTATGAAGCTGTTTTTATCATAATGTTTACCCACTCTTTTATTTCAGGAGGTTTGGGTGTTTTCCACAGTTTCAGTATAGTCCTGGCAGCTGTTATAATCCCTGCCATGATTACAGAAAACGCTGTGCTTGATATGTTATGTATTTGGCTTCTGTTCCCTAATTGGCATAATCTGGGAGATAGAGGTATGTCACTTCCCAGCCAGTTACTCAAATTGTCCACCACTATCTTCCAGAATGGTTGAATAACAGGGCACTCCCAGATGCAGTGCAGCAGAGTACCTATGTCTTTCTGACATTTCCAGCACAAATTATTGTTTATTATACCTGCTCTGTTAAGTCTTTGTGGTGTCCAATAAAACCTGTGTGTTATCTTGTATTGTGTAAATTTCCCTTTAGCTTCCCGAATGTATTTCCCATTGTTCGATACAATTCTCAGCCATTCCTCATCATCCATCACACATCCCAGGTCTTTCTCCCACATTATTTTCAGGTTCTGACAGCAATCACTGAGCAGTTGGTTGGTGGTTCTATAAAATATAGAGGCTCGGTGACACTCCACAGGTAGCGTGAGATATTCTGTAATGTTATTTCCATCCTTGTATTGAGTCCTGGACTTAAGACAGTCACTGATCTGCAGATATTTCCAAAAATGTTCCTTTCCCTTAAGATTATATTTTCGGTCAGAGAATGACATGAACACCCCTTCCTCATATACATCGGTAATATGACATATTCCATTAAGGTGCCATTCCTTCCAATATACCGATGCCTTTCCAATGCGGATCATGGGGTTATGCCACAGAGAAGAATACATTTGTTTGCAGTGTGATAATTTGTGCATTTTATGTATTTTGGTCCAGATCTCTTTGGAGTGAGACATATTAGGATTCAATACATTATGTGAAGACTGGGATAATCTATCAATAGGAGTGAAAGGGGATGACAGCTTGTTTTCAATAGTAGTCTACTCTAGCTGGTTGTCTTTGTTCCAGTGTTTGGCTAATTTGGCCATTTCAAAGGAGACATAGTATAGTCTCGGGTCCGGCAGTCCCAAGCCCCCTCTGTCCCTAGGAGAGCACATTTTGCTGAGTTTGATTCTGGGTCTTTTCCCGTCCCATAAGAATTCTCTAATTATTGTATCGTACTCTTTAAAGACCTGAGGAGATATAGTTATTGGCAACATCATAAGCACATAATTAAGCTGCGGTGCAACCGCCATTTTTACCACATTAATCTTTCCCCATAATGTAAGCCTGAGTTTCCCCCATTTATCCAAATTCATTTTGATTTTTTGCAGCAACGGTTTTAAATTTAATGTAGGCATTTTCTCCACTTCGCTGCTTAGTTTGATTCCCAGGTATGTCATCCAATTTGATACCCATGTAAAGCCAAAATGCGTCAGCAAACTTGAGTTGCATAATCCAGATATAGGCATAGCTTCCGATTTTGTCCAGTTAATTTTGTATCCTGATAATCTGGAGTAAGATTGTATTGCGTTCATCAGGTGTGGTATTGAATTTGATGGGTCTTTTATCAGCATCAAAATATCGTCTGCATATAATAATAACTTGTGCTCTCTTCCTCCTCCTTCCACCCCCTTAATAGCTGCATTAGCTCTGATGGCAATAGCCAACGGTTCCAATACAATATTAAATAGTAATGGCGACAGGGGACAGCCCTGTCGAGTAGCTCTGGTGAAGTTAAAAGGAGGTGAGATTACACCGTTTGTTATCACCGCTGCTTTAGGGCTTTTATATATAGTTCTAATCCATTTAATAAAAGTTGTACCAAATCCAAAA
Organism: Hypomesus transpacificus; assembly: GCF_021917145.1. NCBI lineage: Eukaryota > Metazoa > Chordata > Actinopteri > Osmeriformes > Osmeridae > Hypomesus > Hypomesus transpacificus. The sequence goes on from NC_061085.1 coordinate 1,158,233, forward strand.
TGTGACAAGGCTGCAAATAAAATGTCCCATTGAACTCGGTCGAATGCCTTCTCAGCATCCAGCGAGAGGGCAACGACTGGGTCTTTTCCTGTCCTATTCAGCCAGATTAGGTGTAGTAATCTTCTCATGTTGTCGGTGGAAGACCTATTTTTCATGAATCCGACTTGGTCAGTGTGTATAATGTTCGGCAGAGCCTTCTCCAGGCGTGTAGCCAGGATTTTAGTTAGGATCTTGCAATCCACGTTGATCAGACTCAGAGGCCGGTAGTTAGCAGGGTTTGTGGTATCTCTGTCCTTTTCAGGTATCACTGATATTAAGGCTTCATTGAACACCTCTTGCAACATTGGTGCCAAAATATCTATATACAGCTAATAATATTCCACAGGAAGCCCGTCAACGCCAGGCGACTTCGCTGATCTCATGCATGAAACCGCATTCCTGATTTCATTCTGTGTTATGGGACCGTCTAAGAATTCCACCTGTTCAGGTGCCAATCTAGGCAGAACAGTATTAGAGAAAAAATCTGTCAATTCTTCTGGTTTGGGATTGATTTCTGATGTATATAGCTCTTTGTAGTACTGCTGAAAGACCTCATTTATTTCCTTTGTCGAAGAGACCATTTTATCACCTTTCTTAGATTGCTGGTATTACACTATAGGAATTTTGTTGTTTTAGTTGTCTAGCAAGCAACTTGCCTGTCTTCTCTCCCCCTTCATAGAAATGTGTCCCCAGTCTAAATAATGCATATTCCACTTTTTTGTTATACATTTCTTGTAATTGAAACTTAAGCTTACATAAATCTTGATATAATTTAACTGAGAATTTCTTTGATAGTTCCATTTCCTGATGTTTAATTTCAGATTCAAATTCCTTTATTCTCCTCATATCCTCTTTTTTCTTTTTAGACGAATGTGCTATCATTTCCCCCCTAATGTACGCTTTAGATGCTTCCCATTCCTTCGCTCTTGTGCTTGCACTGCCAGATGAAACACGCCCCGTAGTCACAGCCCAACGGAGTGTTTTCAGACTCATATTCTGACTATATTATGAGTATGACAACGTCAGGCTACCATTGTGCCGTTGTGCGATCCCATAAGACTTCCATCTTTCACCGTGTTCTCCGTTGCTCACAAGCCGATCGGTTGTATCTTCCAGATGCGAAATTCGCCCCTCCGCCTCATCAAGCCTTACTTGTATACCATTCACCGTGTTTTTTAACTCATTTGTTGTTTCTTTAATAGTTAGTATGTCTGCTGCAACTGCCTGCAGCGTGGCGCTCATCTTGGAGATTTCGGAAAACATATTCTCCAGGTTTACAGTATCTTCTACAATTAGCTTTACTGGCTGAGTCGGCGTCGGCGACTTTGAAGTTGACTTTTCTTCAGTCGGCGGAGGGTTTTTTCTGGTAGGCATGCGGGACGTATCTTTGAAATACTTCGACGTGGTCGACATTTCGGTCCAAAAGAGCTTCGGTTTACTCAGGTGCAAGTTATGAACGTCAAGGAATATTAATTTGCTAAAAGTTGTGGACTTTCATGCAGTAAAATATTGTAAATATTGGTGGGTGAGCGGAGCTCGTCTACTGCGCTGCCATCTAGCTCGGCGTACCCACGTGACTGTCTACTTTTATATTTAAGATTCGTACATGTTTATCGCATGCACCTTCCTGCCACAGAAAATTCCTTGTTTGTGTGAACTTACATGGTGAATAAAGTCCATTTTGATTTTGATGAAAGGAACTTACATTAAAAAAGCAAATAAATCAACACAGAAAAGGAAAAAGAAGCATACATTCTCACACATCCCTTCTTATCATCCCTGAAGTGTTCATGGATGATGATTTTGCACATAATTGTATCTATATAAATGATACCCTTTTTTGATATAAATATTATTTAGGCTATATAACCGTTGTCCCTTGTCTTGCGACATCTCCTGATAGAAAAGTGAATCTCAGCCTTAAGCGGCAGGGGGAAAATGGCTGAATGTGGAGTTGGTAGCAATTTAACAAAAACAGGAGCAAAAAAACATAACTAGCTTTTCCCAGTGTGATTTTGAAAATATCAAACTACTGGGTGGTAAAACACACATATCTAGGAAAAGTCAAGAAAGCAGAGTCCTGGATTTTGATTGAGTGCAAATAAACTTTTTTCATATTTTTTTCCATGGTTCAAATGACCCCTGTGTGGAGGACTAGTGGAGTCCATGCCTTGACGGGCCAGGGGTATTTTGGCAGCAAAAAGGGGACCTACACAATATTAGCCAGGTGGTCATAATGTAATGGCTGATCAGTGTAAATTATATGTATAAATTGGTTAGACTGTTGCAGATTTTGTTTTTTTTCCAGAATCTAGACACTTAGTACACCAAGTACTGGTGTTTCCTAGAGAGGGGGATGTTAATGTACAAATATGGGCCTTCCGATGTTTGTGCCAACATCACACGGTCTTAATGTCTAGATTCTGGTACAAAAACAAAATCTACAAGAGTCTAACCAACTTAAACGTATAATTTGTACACATTCTTAATAGTGTATTCTTGCATTCTCCCCTCTCCAGTGCTGCATGGCTAAGAGGTCTTGAGAGGATCAAACTGTCTAACAGTCTGGAGGAGCTGTATTTGTAAGTACAGTTAATCAAAACATGTCATGTAAATATTGGTATTCATATACTGTTTTTGAAATACTATTTTTGTGTACTAGTACAGTGCCCATGCCCATGTTTTGTTTCAATACGGATAAGCTAATGTGTTAATAATTGATTCCTTTCAGTGTGCTAGCTAGCAAGTTAGTCAAGTGTTGTGTCATCTGCTCCATTTACCATGCTCTCATTTGCCTTTTTTGTCTGCTCTGCTTAATAAATTCTCTTTTTTACTTTGACTTTCAATTCAAACTTTGAGAATGTTACAGATTTCATGCAAGTTCATCACATTTAGCTAGCTAATAAGTAATGGTGGGCATAGATATTTAATTTAATCTAGATTAATTTTACTGTAATATTGGCGTTTTTTAATCTAGATTAAAATGGCTCATTTGAATTCCGCCGAAGGCATTCAGAATATGTGTGCTACCCAAATAATGACTAAAAGTAAGTCTTTGAGAACGGGTTTCTCAAGCCAGGTGGCGCATTAGACCAGGGTCTCATCTCCTGTTTCCAAAATGCATCACAAACTGCTTGAGAAAGCTGTTCTACTATGATTACATTACATTACATTTAGTCATTTAGTAGACGCTCTTATCCAGAGCGACTTACAGTAAATACAGGGACATTCCAAGAACTCCTACAGTAAACTAATTCCGCATAGCACAAGGTGCAAACAACCTTAGTCTTGTCGAGGTTTCCATTGGGAAGCTCCTTAAAAATACATTTTCCCTGAAGCAAACCAGGGGGCTTAATAGCTGCATCCATGTTAGCACGTCACGTTTGATGCGATCATTTCATACACAAGGCATACACACAGGTTCGAAGACTCGCTCTCGCCCCCTACAGTGAAATTCGGCTAGGTATACATCTGCGCTAAAATATCAAGGTAAAAGTCATCATAGCTTGCGTAGTATAGACCCACCTCCCAACCCAACTTTGAGAATAGATTAACGGCGATGTTTTTTTAATCGCCCGATAAGAGTCTCATGTTAACGCCGATAACGGCCCACCACTACTAATAAGGCAGTTTGTCAGCCCTTGGAGACCCCCTATCGGGCCTGAACCACACAAGCTGGGGCTTTTATATTACCTCAAATATACTTTTTGGCGCGTCCAAACACATGCTTCACTTCACTGCAAGCATTTGATTGATTTTGTAGCATGGTGTGGTCATTAAGAGATACTGTATACTTAAAGTGTAATAAAGTATTGAGTAGGGGCATCACCTTAATATTAACTAATGGCAAATCAAGGAAAACATGTATTTGATCTGTAAGAATCAATATTCTGACGGAATGAATTCATTTAAAGAGTAGTGCAGATCATAGAATGAGGCAACATATTCTTGTTATCCAAGTAAAAATTATACTGTTGTGTCTTCAAGGGAAAATCTTGGCGAAAGCATCATTTTTCTTTGGGTGGAGAAGATCAGGGAGTTCCTCTTGGGGAAATCTCAAAGTCTAAAAACAGGTGAAATGTGATTTTCAAAATGTTTTCTTCTAGATTACTTTGATACAGCACATTCACAAAGTATGTCTAATTTTGTGTCACTATTGGTCAGTAGTACTTCTACAATATACAAATTGTAAGACAACACAACACAGCCCAATGCATATCCCCGTTTTACAGATTAGAGAAATGAGAAAGTGAAAATAAAACCCATGTCCTCCTTCTAAAGCATTCATGCCCATCATAGTATGTGTGGATAAAAAACAATTTCTGCAGTATTACGTATGATTTATTTCTTTTTAATGGCAGTACATTGCATTGATGGCATCTACAGCAGCAGAGGTACTGAGACAGAAAAAGACTGCACACATAAAAACACTTAAAGCATACAAATGTTCTTTCTTTTGAGGATTTTCACAAACCACAACTATTCACAATTTTATTTTAATATAAATAAATGTTGGTTTCAATGTAAAGATGTAACAAGATAATGTAACTGTTGTATAAGAGATTTACATTCAGTCATTTAGCAGACGCTCTTATCCAGAGCGACTTACAATAAGTACAGGGACATTCTCCCCGAGGCAAGTAGGGTGAAGTGCCTTGCCCAAGGACACAATTTTTTTTAAGACTCATTTTGCACGGCCAGGAATCGTACCGGAAAGCTTGTGATTAATAGCCCGACTCCCTAACCGCTCAGCCATCTGACCCCCTTAGATTTGCTTCACTTCCGCTATTTATGTAACTACAAATTCAATGTTTAACAATGACACTAATTCAATCACACCTCATTATCCTTGTCATCCTACAATACTTATAGTCTATTAGTATTTTTTGCACTTTGAGTCATAGCTGTGTAATGGTCTCTGTATGTCCACAGTGGAACACAATGCTGTAAGGAAGAATACAGAGGAGAAAGAGGAGGACAATAATGAAGTAATACCAGGTTTTGGAGCTCTAAAGGTTAAAGTAGACCATGCACATGAATCTTTGGATCATGCAAGTGGTAAAGTATGATCTATATAGAATCAATATAGAATATCTAGAATATCTAAATTATTAGTGCTATACCGAAAAGATAGATTTCGTAATATGAATGTGTCCTTGTATTCTTGTAGATGATGAGATACCTATAATAAAACATGGTGAGACAATCACAGACAGACGCAGCACATTTCAGCCACATCTGAGCAGAGTGCTAACACCCAGACAGGTAGGTACTCATTTGTTCCTCTCCAACTTAAGGATTTATGAAAAAGAATTATGATGGTGACACACCTGACAGTGGAACCCTTGCATGTGAACAACACTTAAATAACTGATTCTACATTACTGGTACTGACTTTGTAACTTCTAAATCAGTTGTACAATGTGTTTTTAGATGCTTGTGTAGTTGTGTTCATTAGCATGGTGATAGTCCAATAATCAATGCATTACAGACAGGAGAAGCATTATTCTCGGGGGCATATGGCTGCATGTTCCCTAGACTGACTATGCCTCTTTGTCTGTGCTTTTCTGTAAAAATTTGATTGAAAATGACATGGGCAGTGTTGTCGGGAAAGATTAAAATTAGAAATCCTGCGCGGTAAACCTGACCATGCACGGTTGTCATTGGAATAATTGGTAATATTTTCTACGTCTTGTATAATTTATATGAAAGAAATTGTAAATGAAAATACAGACTTTTTGGTGAAAATCAGGAATCAGCAGGATTGTAATATTTATACAATTAAATTTTTTAAAAATTGTCAAAATTAACCATGGTCCCGGTCTTAACTCAGTCTCACCCTGCCTTGGTCTTGGTCTTGACTCAGCATCGACCCCTCAAAGTCTTGGTCTTGTCTCTGTCTCCATACAATCTGGTCATGGTCTCGACTTGGTTCTCATTATGTATTACGTTGTTGTAAGTGACTAGGTGGAGTAGGTTGATACATTACAATATGTGTCATACCTTTGTTGCAGGTTACAATGGTGCTGAACAAACTGTACGAAAACAAAAAGATTGCAAGTGCCACTCACAATATATATGCATACAGGTTAGTCAACACATTACTATTAACATTTTAATAAATGATTATTTCTGTAAGCAAAACTCGTTTTGTAAATGTCCATGTGTTTTTAAAAATGTATTTTTTTATAGCATCCCCAAGTAATACATTTGCTTTCTGCCTCATGTCTTCTAAATCGAGGCAGAGGTTCTCAACCCTGGTCATCAGGGACCCCCCTGTCCTGCATGTTTTAGATCTTTCCATGCTCAAACTGATTCATATAAATGGTTGTTACCAGGCTTCTGTTGAGGTAGATAACGACCCATTCATTCGAATCAAGTGTGTTGGAGCAGGGAACCATCTAAAATATGCAGAGCGGAGTTTCCCTGATGACCAGTGTTGAGAACCACTGTCCTCCAGTCGTTTAATGTTTTTGAGCTAGGACCTCTCTAGTGTTTTTTCACACCATGTAAGTTAACAAACACCTCTTTTGGTTGTCAGTACCATTTACCATTGCTAAAGGAACATATTGTATATTGTCATCCTATCACATATTTCTACACTCTTATATCTCCCACTCTTTATCCCATTTTCACTCAGTTGCCTCAACATTTGTTATTAACCTATTCATTCAACCTATTCCTTCTTACTGTGCCATTTCAGTTTAAACTAACCTTTATATACTATAAACTAAATGTTTTAACTGCTTTAGCAAGCACACAAATTAATTGTCAGGAACCTTTCAGGATTCTTTCTGGTTACAATATTGATTACATATTTGGTAATAGGGCAAAAATACAGACCAGTTGTGGCATTTTTATGTTAAAAATAACAGCTTCAAAGAAGTTAGTGAGAGTCTATTTAAGTAATAAGCCCCAAGATGCCGTGTTTTCGCGCTGATTTTAAAACAGGTCAAATCAAATCAAATGTATTTGTATAGCGCTATTTACACGCAAGCATTTCACAGAGGGCTTCACATGCGCCTATAGAACTGCCCCTCAACCAACCTAAACCCTCAAGGAAGACAAGGAAAAACTCCCAACGGGAGAAAAAATGGAAGAAACCTTGGGAGGAGCAATTCAGAGAGGGATCCACTCCTCCAGAGACGGTTGGTAGGAGAGAGGGTAACAGGTAACAGGTTTTCTAACAACAGGTAAGGGGAGTTATTAGAAAAAACCCTTACCTGTTCAAAAATCAGCGCAAAACACGGACTCGCGGGGCTTATTGCTTTTCTAAAACTGTTACTACAAATATTTGATAAGGTTTCATAAATTAGAAACAAAATAGTTTAATAATAAACCGTCATTCTTCCGCCACTACAAAGTATAGTTCCTACATAAATATTCGATGTGCAGTAATATGGAATGTCAAAGAATGTTATGAGGACAACCTGTAAGGTTATGCTGGATTTTACAACGGCATGGAACGCGATATAGCCAATCACAATCAAGGATGACAACAACCAGTTTTAGAATACAGAAAGCCATGACCTTGCATGTGTGTGTAAAATTGGCAACTGTAGTAATTTAAAGAAAAAACCCGGAAGCAATTTGGTTGACCTTCAGCCAAAGGAAATACATTCTGACCTTCTGACAAATAAAAAATAATTATTAAATAATTATTCATAAATAATAATAAAAAATTATCTCCATTTCAGAATATACTGTGAGGACAAGCAGACCTACTTACAGGACTGTGATGACGATGGAGAGACAGCAGCAGGAGGGAGGTTGCTTCATTTACTTCAGGTTATTGTGGGGAACTGGCTACTTCTCTTCTCACTGACTCTTGTTGAGTCTTATTTCAAGAGTAAAAACACTCTGCTCTAAATGCACAATTTAGTTTTTAGAACCAGCAGCCTGGTTTCTCAGCATATTTATTTTTTGGAAACAAAACACAGACAATTAATTTAAGAATAAGGTCACACCGTCATTCAAATTAACAAAATTCAGTTGCTGAAATGTAAGCTGTATAACAACTGATTAACATCACATTGTAAATATTATACTGGCAATATTTTACTGATACTGTTTTTTTTTTACAAATGAAAATATCTACCATTTGCTAATATTTTGCACATGACTTAAAATTAATTACCTAAGATTGTTATGGATACACACAAAGGGGTGGGGAAGAATTTGACCATGTCCCCAAGGGTACAAATTCTATGAAAGCCCATGTAATTACCTTAACTGTATCATCTTTTGTGTAAACCCAATTCTGAGTAGAATACATATTTTCAACCTCCTGGGGCCAAATGTACGAAGGGGCGTACGCATGAAAACGTGCACAGAAATGTGTAATGGCAGGTGTATGCTCTGAGACCCAACTTGTTTTTTTGATCACACAAGTATTTCATTTAAACTGGTATTGCACTAGCAGTGCACAATAATGTGGCATTGCGCTCCCCCAGAAAAGAAAAGCGACACTACTCTGTAGATACTACAAGCACTTCTGGGGGAAAAAATATTTGCGCCGTAGGTGACAATGTTGTCCCTGCATACACCAACACTTATTACTTACGTAATAATTTAAACTTTTGTCGTATCAAAATAAGGCCGAAATGTTACCCTAACAATGATTGTTGAGGAGCCAATCAGAACGCTGGCCACCGATAATCCAATAGGCCTTTAAGACACTTCCATGTTCGCAAAGCAGAAGCTGCAAATATTAGCGTAAAAATCTTCCACTCCTGTCTGTATCAATGGCGGTCCATAAATGCTCCCTAACTCAGTGTCCATTCTTTCCAACTGTGAAGAAACAAAGAAAAGGTGAATTCATGTTTTTTGGTGGGATAAAGGAAAATGTTTTGTAGTTTTAAAAGGGAGTATGTACGTGTGCGGCCTGCATTTCACAAAGTCCGACTACTCGCCAACAACCGGTCGAAAACACCTGAAGCGTGGCATAATATCATTAAGATTTAAATGGAACAACTGGGGAAGTGTTCACCAAAAACTATCAAATGTACCAGAAAAGATACATCGTCAAAATTGCAGTGGATCTGAGAACAACAATGAACAGCTAGCAGTTAATTACGGACCTGCTCCACATGTAGAACACAACTACCCGACAGCCCCTATTACAGGTCTGTTGGATGGGGCAGCTGAGAGAATAAGAGATTAAGAGACTTAGGTCCAAGCTCTATGTCACTCACATAGAACGATTTTGTCTATCTGATGATTTCCGATTTTACACACGCTTTCCTTCAGAGAGGATTTTCAGGACCTTCTGGGAATCTATTGAACCATCTTGTTTACTGGTCAAAGGCACCAATAAATGGTCTTGAGGCAGTTCCAGGATCAAGTCCTAACAAGAAGCTTCAGCTCATTGATTCGTTTTTTCTCTATTGCTGTCACGTGACTGTCTGCAGGTCTCCGGGAGAAGGTGTTGGCAGATATCTTCCATGTGAATACAATAGTCAGCAGAGATTCCATAACATGGGAACAACTTTTCTGTACCATATTTTGCGATCCATGCCTATATGGATGACAAAAGATCAAATCAGGGCAACCATGCCAGCAAATTTTCAGAAGTACTGCCCAACTTTCTGACTGTACTGAGATCAGGTGTGAAAACCCCACTGCACTGACACTGAAGTCTGAGATGGGGTTAGGGAAGGTTGTCCCAAATTTAGATAGTACAAGAAAATCTGTCTGACGATATGGGTCCTTGAGGCTTTTTTGTTCCCCATGTGAAATATGGCATGTTTACCAATTTTCAGGCATTTTGGAGTAATTGGGCACCGGGGAAATCACTTAGACTTTGGGCGTGGCTTATAGCGCCACCTATGGGTGTATGTGGGCCACTAGATATCTGGGAGTAGTGAGTGACCTGTTGTATCATTGGACTAGCAATGGGGTGGCCTGCAGGTCAGATGACCAAGAAGAAACTTTAGACATCCTCAGAAGAGGGTTCCGAGTACACGCAGCAAGTTTGGTGTGAATCCATCAAAGATTTGCTGAGATACGACACAACTGTCTGTCGAAATCAACCGATTTAAATTGCCTGTACCCGACAAAGGGTTTTAGAAATGATTACATTTAGAAAATCTAAAATTATTTTGATAATTTGTGTGAGAATTGCTTTGACTCAATACAGCTATACTACAGGTAGCTAGCGACTGTGGTGTACCTGGCTTCATTTGCAGTGGCTTACAGTCTCGCTAAACATTTAATTGGAGACATGACAGGCTCGTCGTCTTTGGCTGGATTTGAACCTCACACATTGCCCTTGCCAGGACACCAACGTATCCCAGTGAGCTATTCTCAGTGCTGGAAAATAACTTAAGTTACTGTGTAAAAATATAAGCAGTTTTTATAAGCGGTTGACAGATTTGGCCCAAGTTTAAACAGCTCTAATACAGTCCTATTTTGACATGTCAACGTGATTGTGTTCTGCAATCCAAATTAGGTGAATATTGGATACATTTTGTAGGAGTAGAGAAAAAACTTTCGTTCATTCATTCAAAAAGGCGGCCGCATCAATTCAGCTGGTATTAAAGTTAACATGTGTCAGACACGTCCTCTAGAGGTTAAATGACACAACCTTTAGTGGACCTCTTTGGAACAAGGCCCTGAGCACCTGTATCAAGTTTCATGTTAATTCAGCAAATATTTCCTGAGACATGATGTCACTCTCTGTTTTGGCAGCTTCATCGCCGACTTTGATCGGCTTTACTGGAAAAATGGTTTTAAAAATCAAAATTCACGTGAAAACTTTTGTGAGGCTTGATCTGAAGATAATTGATGCCAAAGTTTTGCTTATTGCAGCGCCACCTAGAGGTGAAATGGCATGACCTGTTTTGGACCTCTTTAGAACAGGGTCCTTAGTCCCTATACCAAATTTGGTGTCAATGCAGTAAAGATGTGCTGAGATATGACTATGGATGGGGATCGTAAATTTCTATCGATATCGATACCATTTGAGACTGCTTAACGATCCGAGTCTTTATCGATTGAACAATAGATACTTTTCTGGGATGAGCTTGAGCTAACCACCATCTAAATGAATTAATTTGGCAAATGATAAACATATAGCAGCACCCACACAACCCACGCCACACTTTACATAAACAAGATTACTGAACAACATTTATGACAAAAACTTAATTAAAACAGATGTCAAATAGAACAAGGAGAATGTGTTGCTCTCAGGAGGAGGCTGGATAAAAGGAGCACATATTGCCACAATGGATCCTGGCTCTGGCTAAATCTACAATTGTCCACTACAGATGTACTATCCACAACCTGGATGAGTAACTAGTATAAATTACTGTGATTGGTTGGTTGACAAAAAGTGACATTGACAAGCCGTCATTGTTCAAGACTTTATGAAAAGTGTAACAAGTTTCAACAAAAGGCACCTGATATAGCTAAGTGACCAGCTAACCAAACCCAAACCTTCATTATCTCATCCCTATTTTGTTCTGTCTCTGTTTTTGTTTAACAAGATGTTTAAGCAGCCCACAGAGCCATGCTCCTGGTGACTATGTTTTGAATGATTAGCAGCGGGGGGGGGGGGGAGGTTAGTCTTGACTCACACACTGACTGAGCTCGTAAAAAAAAGAATTCTGTTTCGCGCACGCATCAAATTTTAGGGGCATATGCGAGTGAAATAGTTGCACTGTAGAGCCCGGCTCTTATTATTGAGGCTTATCAGACATCCCAACCTGCAGAGACTCCCCCCCCGGGACGCAAGCCGGACGCATGAAGTACCCCCTCAACCAGCACGTACACCGAGACGCTGTCATGACGCGCGATATGCACCTATCTCTACCCAAAAATGACCATTTGAGAGTCTCTCGCTCGCTCGAAATACAAAATCCCTGATTTCCGGGAGATTGTATAGCATTTGCAGGCGTCAGGGAGCCGCTATTGAAATGCGGGAGACTCCCGGACCTTCCGGGAGGCTTGGGATGTCTGGCTTATTATTGTCAACGATGGATACATGCTACAAAGTTGGGGTGCGCTGACTGCGCTCACCATGCATACCTTGGGTGTAGGAGGAGGATTGTCCGGCAGCTGGAGTTGGCACCGTTGCTTCTCGAAGACAGTCAAATGCATTTTACTTTTATCTGACGCACAACGTTGAGAAGTAGTGTTCCCCCCCCCCCCCCCTTACATTATTGTTATCTTCGAACGCATATTACACGTCGCTTCGTCCTTATCTTTGGCTTTATTAAAATGTAGCCAAGCCTTTGACCGCTTAGTACGTTCAGCCATCGTAGCTAGCAACAAAATGAGTATCGAGAACCAGTTCTTGTTTAGAAACGGTTCCCAGTGAATCGATTCCTTAGAATCATTAGCAAAATTCCTTAACGATTCTGTTAACGATTCTCTGTGCCCTTGCGCATGGGCGAACGTTTATAGTTTATTAAGACTGCAGCAAATATGGCAACTAGGAAGAAGCGTTCTAAAGTTTGGTTGTATTTCACACGACAAAATGACAACAACGCCACTTGTAACGCAGGTAAAAAGTATATTTCGTCGAAGGGAGGAAATACTAAGTTAATAAATATGAAGAAGCATTTGAACACACAGCATGGAATGAAGTTACTGGAATGTCATGTGTTCGATGCATGCAGCAGCGCAGCTAACGTTCGCGCTTCTATCTAAGGTAGAGCTAAGCTGCTCAAAAGTGATCACAACCACTTGTCACTGTGTGAAGCAATTTGCCTTTATTGTGTGTAGTCGATCAAGTTATCTTCTGTCCCGTTGTATTAATTTAGTAATTTTATTAGACAATCGATGTATGTTTGTGCACCAGTAATTTGATATAAATGAGTACGTTACTTTATATTAGCCCACCTAGTCTCGATAGCGGTATCGATAAGCTCGGACCTTATTGATTTCGGTTTTGAGGAATTTGTAATCGGGTCCTTACAGAACCGGGTATCGATCCCCATCCCTAGTCTCTATGTCCATAGACTCACTGAGGGTCTGTCCATGGGGAAGCCTGAGGTGTTTGCGATTCCTCCGCAGAACACCACCAGACTGCAGCTGGACTTCGTAGGATCTTGCATCCACAGCCCTGAGAACTTTGCCTAGTCTCCAGAGAGTGTGAGGTCCAAATGGCTGTATTCTCACACAGTCCCCTAGTTTTAATGTGTCCAGGTATTTGGCTGATCTGTTATAGTAGGCAGACTGGCGTTTTTGGTTACTTCTTAGTCCTTGCTGAACCTGTTCAACTTTTGTCTGCAGAAGGCTTGCTTTTGTGGGCAGCAGTGTTCTGGTGCGGCGACTGAGAAGTCTTTGTGCTGGACTGGTGTCCAGGCCTTGTGACGGTGTGTTACGATGATCCAAAAGAGCAAGCTAAGGATCCTATCCAGCCATTTTAGCTTTGTGAAAAAGTCTCTTGGTTGTTTTGACGGCTGATTCCACTTTGCCATTGCTCTGAGCGTGTCCAGGTGACGAAGTCTTATGCCGGAATTTCCACCATTCACTAAACCTTAGGAATTCTTGCGATAAGTAGGGAGTCAGGTGGGGAGCGGGTAGAGCATCGGGCTAGTAATCTGAAGGTTGCCAGTTCGATTCCCGGTCGGTGCACATGACGTTGTGTCCTTGGGCAAGGCACTTTACCCTACTTGCCTCGGGGAGAATGTCCCTGTACTTACTGTAAGTCGCTCTGGATAAGAGCGTCTGCTAAATGACTAAATGTAAATGTAAGTATTGTGGTCCGTTGAGATGACAACATCAGGGATGCCTTGTCTGGCAAAGTGGGCTTTCAGTTTCTTTATCACAGTTGTAGATCTTGTGTTTAAGAGATAATCTGGTAAAACTTTACAATAAGGGTACATTAATTAGCATTAATTAATTCATTAACTAATGCATGAATCATCATCAGTTAATACATAACTCAGAAAGTACTTAATGATGCACTGATCATGAACACATCATTTGGTAATAGGGAGTCACATATGATTTACTATTAATTAAATATGGAATCATGTATCAATTCCTATTGACATTAACACATTAACTGAAAGGTGAGTTAACTACTTTAGTTAATCGTGCAAACTATGACTATTAGTTAACTGTGTGAACTAAAACCCTGAGTTAACAGGGTAAACTAATGGTAATACCTTAATTCATGAGTTAATTACTACTACAATGGCGGCATCCATGGATTTAGATGGTACTTAATCATTTGTTAATAGTAATGTGCCTCCTCAAGTAAAGTCATAACATGAGATACATTCACTAATCATTAATTAATTATTCACTCAACAAATACTTACTGTTTTTTTCAGAGACAACTTTTAAATAAACTTTATTATGACTTGGAATCCTGCATTACAGTCAAAATAACTTTTTGACGAATGGATGACTACCATGCCTTTTGCAAAACGTTTTATTTCACTCGAACAACACATGCAAGGCCAACCTTCTAAGAAGAAGTCCACTGGAAGTATCGACCAGATCTTCCATAGAAAATGCCTGGCTGCAACAGATCCTGGACCGATTCATGACGGTGAACTTCTATCTTCGAATGTTAACTTTCCACTATCCCCTAAGCTCAGCATTATACATCAATTTGAAAAGGGTGAAAACTAACAGAGAATAGTTTAGCATTTTAATGGCAAAGGCAAACTACGTGGAGCTGACTGACCTCACACTACAAACTTAACAATGCTTTTTTACCCATTATAGTTAGACCTAGACTAGCTAGCTAGTCAGCCAGCTGAGGCTCTAACATCTAGGCTCTAACATCTATTTAGAGACGCTAATGTGATTATCAAAATGATCAAAAACAGTATGTACTAAAATGAATGTGGCTAAATAGGTTGCAACAGTTTGTCTCTAAACTACAGTTTAAAAATCTGCGATGGGACTGAACTGAACCCTCCGTCGGTTTGGCTACTTTTTATAGTACAAAATCGCTGTCAATCAAAAGGAGATGCAGTCTTTCGACAGACCTTCCAATCATCACGCAGAAGCCCAGCGTCCAGGCCAGCCCACTCCTTCATTCACCCCCAGAGACGCTGAGCGTCCAGGGCGGGAAATCATTGCAGCATTTATCCAATGAGCGTATAGTTTTGAAACACTGAAAAATCTCTTCAAAGGAGCCTCATGAAGTCCATTGAAGCTGGGCTTCAACAGGGAAATGCAGTGTGACGCCACGGGAATGTATGAGAAGGAAATCAGTCAGTCGACCTGCTACTATACGCAGCTGATTCTGAACTAATTCGTCTTCGAGATGAACGTTTTCTAACACAAAGTTTGAACACAATAGTAAATATTTTGCCATACATTTTTTGATATTTTAGGGGAAGCTGAGCTTCCTTTTCAGTCTTAAAGAAATCGCCACTGGTGGAAAGTTAACATTTGAAGTTAGAGTTCATTTGAAGTTTACCGTCATGAATCGGTCCAGAATCAAGGATCTGTTGCAGCCAGGCATATTCTACGGAAGATCTGATCGATACTTTGAGTGGACTTCTTCTTAGAAAGGTGGCCTTGCATGTGTTTTTCGAGTGAAATAAAACGTTTTGCAAACGGCATGGTAGTCATCCATTCGTCAAAAAGTTATTTTGACTGTAATGCAGGATTAATTATTTAAAAGTTGTCTCTCTGAAAAAACAGTAAGTATTTGATGAGTGAATAATTAATTAATGATTAGTGAATGTATCTTATGTTATGACTTTACTTGAGGAGGCACATTATTATTAACAAATGATTAAGTACAGTCTCAATCCATGGATGCCGCCACTGTTGTGGTAATTAACACATGAATTAAGGTATTACCATTAGTTTACCCTGTTAACTCAGGGTTTTAGTTCACACAGTTAACTAACAGTATTAGTTTGCACAATTAACTAAAGTAGTTAACTCACCTATCAGTTAATGTGTTAATGTAAATAGGAATCGATACATGATTCCAGATTTAGTTAATAGTAAATCATATGTGACTCCCTATCACCAAATGATGTGTTCCTGATCAGTGCATCATTAAGTACTTTCTGAGTTATGTATTAACTGATGATGATTCATGCATTATTTAATGCATTAATGAATGCTAATTAATGTACCCTTATTGTAAAGTGTTACCGAAACTTTAAACCGCTTGACAGTAATGCCAATCTCTTTTTCGCCTTTTGATTGTCTTGTTGTATAGTACACTTATACGCTATTTGCTACTGTTGTGGTCATTGGTATTCGTGTACTTTCTATGTGTAAAAAACCCAATAAAGCAGGGGTAGGCAACCCTGGTCCTCGAGGGCCGATGTCCTGCATGTTTTAGATGTTTCCCTGCTCCAGCAAACCTGGTCCTCTTCCCAGTGGGACGTGCCCAGAACACCTCACCAGGGAGGCGTCCAGGAGGCATCCTGATCAGATGCCCGAGCCACCTCAGCTGGCTCCTCTCGTCGCGGAGGAGCAGCGGTTCTACTCTGAGCCCCTCCCGGATGACCAAGCTTCTCACCCTATCTCTAAGGGAGAGCCCGGACACCCTGCAGAGTGAGGGGTCGTCATTTCGGCCGCTTGTATTCGCAATCTCGTTATTTCGGTCACTAACCACAGTTCGTGACCATAGGTGAGGGTAGGAACGTAGATTGACTGGTAAATAGAGAGGTTCGCGTTTCGACTCAGCTCCTTCTTCACCACGACGGACCAATGCAGAGCCCGCATCACTGCGGACGCCGCACCGATCCGCCTGTCGATCTCGTGCTCCATTCTTCCCTCACTCGTGAACAAGACCCCAAAATACTTGAACTCCTCCGCTTGGGTCAAGATCTCCTCCCCGACCCGGAGATTGCACTCCACCCTTTTCCGGTCGGTAACCATGGCCTCAGATTTGGAGGTGCTGATTCCCATCCCAGCCGCTTCGCATTCGGTTGCGAACCGCTCCAGTGAGAGCTGAAGATCCCAGACCAAAAAGCCATCAGGACCACATCATCTGCAAAAAGCAGCGACCCGATCCTGAGGTCACCAAACCGGACCCCCTCAACGCCCTGGCTGCGCCTAGAAATTCTGTCCATGTAAGTTATGAACAGAATCGGTGACAAAGGGCAGCCCTGGCGGAGTCCAACCCTCACCGGGAAGAAGTTTGACTTACTACCGATAATGCGGACCAAACTCTGGCACCGGTTGTACAGGGACCGGACAGGGAATCCAGTACTCCGTACTCCGGAGCACCCCCCACATAAGCCCCCGAGGGACACGGTCGAACGCCTTTTCCAAATCCACAAAACATGTGTAGACTGGTTGGGCAAATCCCATGCACCCTCCAGGACCCTGCCGAGAGTGTAGAGCTGGTCCACAGTTCCACGGCCAGGGCGAAACATTGCTACTCCTGAATCCGAGGTTCAACAATCCGACGAACCCTCCTCTCCAGGACCCCTGAATAGACTTTCCCAGGGAGCCTGAGGAGTGTGATCCCCTTTAAAGTTGAAGCACACCCTCCGGGCCCCCCTTTTTTTAAGAGGGGAACCACCACCCCGGTCTGCCAGTCCAGAGGCACTGTCCCCGATGTCCACGCGATGTTGCAGAGTCGTGTCAACCAAGACAGTCCTACAACATCCAGAGCCTTAAGGACCTCATCCACCCCAGGGGCCCTGCCACCGCAGAGCTTTTCAACCACCTCGGCAACCTCAGCCCCAGAGATAGAAAGGCCCACCCCGATGTCCCCAGACTCTGCCTCCACGTCGGAAAGCGTGTTGGTGGAATTAAGGAGGTCTTCAAAGTATTCCTTCCACCAATCCAGGACGTCCCCCGTCGAGGTCAGCAGCGCACCATCCCCACCATATACAGCGTTGACAGTGCACTGCTTCCCCCTCCTGAGTCGCCGGATGGCGGTCCAGAACCTTTTCGAAGCCGTTCAAGTCATTCTCCATGGCCTTGCCAAACTCCTGCCACGCCCGGGTTTTTGCCTCCACGAGCGCCAAAGCTGCATTCCGCTTGGCCTGCCGGTACACATCAGCTGCCTCTGGAGTCCTACCAGCCAATAAAGTCCGATAGGCCTCCTTTTTCAGCTTGACGGCATCCCTCACCTCCGGCGTCTACCACCGGGTCAGAGGGTTACCACCGCGTCATGCACCGACCACCTTGCGTACGCAGCTCCGGTCAGCCCCCTCAACAATGGAGGCCTGGAACATGACCCATTCGGACTCAATGTCCCTGCCCCCCCTCCCCCCCGAGGCATGATCGAAGCTGTCCCGGAGGTGGGAGTTGAAGCTCCTTCTGACAGGGGATTCTGCCAGCCGTTCCCAGCAGACCCTCACATTACGTTTGGGCCTGCCAGGCCTGACCGGCGTCTTTCCCCACCATCGTAGCCAACTCACCACCAGGTGGTGATCAGTTGACAGCTCCGCCCCTCTCCTCACCCGAGTGTCCAAGACATGCAGCCCCAAGTCCTACGACACGACTACAAAGTCGATCATCGAACTGAGACCTTGAGTGTCCTGGTGCCAGGTGCACATATGGACACCCTTATGCTTGAACATGGTGTTCGTTATGGACAAGCCGTGTCTAGCACAGAAGTCCAACAACAAAACACCGCTCGGGTTCAGACCGGGGGGGCCGTTCCTCCCAATCACGCCTCTCCAGGTCTCACTGTCATTGCCCACATGAGCATTGAAGTCCCCCAGGAGGACGAGGGCATCTCCGGGAGGAGCGTTTTCCAGCACCCCCCCCAGAGACTCCAAAAAGGGTGGGTACTCTGAGCTGCCGTTTGGTGCGTAAGCACAAACAACAACTTTGTCTGGTCTTTAACCTGGAACCTGTTTGCCCTGGGTGACCCTACCAGGGGCATAAAGCCCCCGACAACATAGCTTCCAGGATCATTTGTACGTGCAAACCCCTCCATTGCAGTAAAGTGGTGACTCAGGGAGGGGCATTTGAAAAATCTGTCAAAATTATATTTGATTTATTGACACAAAGACACCCCTTTCAGACATTTTGTATTGCATTTCTTATTCAATTTCACCCTATATAAAGACATGTATTCCACACATCTGTAACAAATTTCAAGTCGATTGGATATATGATTCATGAGTATGGTTTTGAAGGTTGTACCAAATTTGGACAGTACAGCAAAATTGATCATGGCAGACCTTATGGGTCCTTGAAGCTTTTTTTTCCCCCATGAAAAATAAGGCATGTATACCAATTTCCAGGCATTTTGGAGTAATGGGGCACTGGGGAAATCACGTAGACTTTGGGCGGGGCTTATAGCGCCATCTATGGGCGTACGTGGGGCCACTAGCCGTCTGGGAGTAGTGAGTGACCTGTTGTATCATTGGGCCAAATTTAAAAAAATCGGGTTATGGACTTTTTGAGCTATTGAGCCATTTTACGGAGAAGAGGAAAAATAATAGTAATACTAAAAAAAACAATAGAAGAATAACTAAAAGAATACTAACAAAAACAATAGGGTGTCCGGGCTCTCCCTTAGAGATGGGGTGAGAAGCTTGGTCATCCGGGAGGGGCTCAGAGTAGAACCGCTGCTCCTCCGCGTCGAGAGGAGCCAGCTGAGGTGGCTCGGGCATCTGATTAGGATGCCTCCTGGACGCCTCCCTGGTGAGGTGTTCCAAGCACGTCTCACTGGGAAGAGGCCCCAGGGAAGACCCAGGACACGCTGGAGGGACTATGGCCGAATCCCAATACTCCCCCTTACCCCTTACCCCTTCCCCTTAGTTTTGCGCGTTCCCGTGAGAGCTAGTGGTGTCCCAATACTCTTTTGGAGCTAGGGGAAGGGCTAAGACTAAGGGGTATACACCCCTTAAAACCAAGTAAGATCGGGAGCTTACTTGAAACCTAGGGCTATGTGAAAACTGCGCGACCGGCAACAATGGCGACCAAATCATTCAGAGAGTCCGATAAATGTTATATTATCGGCTTAATTAATTGATAAAAAAATTATGACAGTCTTGTTTTGTGTTATATACAGTCATGAACATATATATTTGCAACCATTTTCCTAATTGAAACGTTTCTAAAAATCGCTAGTTTGTTACGTTAATGTTACGGTTCTGAATTGCACAACAGTCCCGCATTTCTTTGACTAGCATGTCTACAGTAAACTCCATTAGCAGCGAATTTCGTTTAATATCAGTGCATAACGCTACTTGCTTTGGAGATATCGATACGTGCTAGATGATGTACCTGTAACCAAGTGGCGTCCCATTTCCTAGGGCTATGTAGCCCTTACCCCTTACTTTCGAGGGCCAAGGGGAAGGGGTAAGTTAAGGGGAAGGGGGAAGGGGTAAGGGGGAGTATTGGGATTCGGCCTAAGTCTCTCAGCTGTTCTGGGAACGCCTCGGGGTCCCCCAGAAAGAGCTGGTGGAAGTGGCCCTCCCTGCTTAGGTCGCTGGCCCCACGATCCGATCCCCGGACAAGCGGCAGATGACGGACGGACGGACAAAAACAATTGGTTTCCTCCTGCCGGAGGAACCCTATTAAACAAAACCACATTATGTATCACAATCTACAATTTATGATTAGGCCTACAATACAAACCTTTTTAAATTCCTGTCAAATTAAAGAAAATGCCTAAAAAGGGGATACCCAAAGTAAATTGAAGGCTGTTCATGAACCATTTGGAGTACATGCATGACTGTGGTCTCTTTTGATAGGTGACACTCTGAAGTTATGTAAGTCCTTCTGGTGTTGAGTAATAGAAGCTTGAACACAAGGAAATTGAAAAGTTTCTATATCCGCCTTGATTTTGTTTAGAAAACAGAGGCCTGAAGAGGCCTAGAGGTGGTAGGTATTAACTGGAAGACAGAATTGGACCACAGCATGAAGCCTTACCCAATTCAAATCAAAAGTCAAAAATAATACCACAATATATTCATATTTGACACGTTCCCGGCCTCCACCCTTGGTTCTGTGTGTTCCTTTCGTACATCCAGGCGTTTTCTAAAAGGGTCTTTTGGAGACTCCAAAAGGACCCTTTTTAACCAAGTTCAAATACTTAGGATAAAAGGTATGTCATAATTGTTATCTCTAATGAAAGGTGGTACTTAGAACTATCATATATTATAGCTAAATCCCCAATTAGTATTGCTGACAGACAAAAACTGAAGCATGACACATCGGAGTGCTTTATCTGATTCAGCAGGATTGACGCACATAAAACACTGCTTCTGTCATCCATTTTGCGCCTCGACTTTTATTTTGAAGGCTCCACAGATACCTATCATGTTGGGTATTAGCATTTGCAGGATTTCCTTAGCTACAAGGCTAACAAGCTAATTTGAGAGCTATTAATTAGCTTAGAACAAGGGGGGGGGGGGGGGGGGGCAGGACGCACAGACCTAGTTGGCTTTAGAAGGCTATCACCAGGGCATGGAAGCTCCTATTGGGTCAAACAAGGTGTGAATCGAAGGTCTGGCGTAGGCAGAATGATGCAACAAGATCGTGGATGTAGATGTGTGGAGGTAATACATTGTTTTGGACGATTTACTTGACATGGTTAGATAGTTTGGACCTTTGGGAATGTAACCAGACCAATTTTGTTGGGATGTTTTGCATAACTGGACCCCTGTAAGCCGTAGTAGGTAAGTAAATACTTTTTCCTCACGCTTTTCAACAAAGGTAGTATATTACAAATACTTTGAGTGGACTTGCTGTTGCGACTCGATCTTGAAATGGTGTACATCAATGGAAGCACAAGGATCGTAGCTTTCCAATGATGCATGGCATGTGTAGCAGTCTAAAAAATGTATTTGTTAGAATTTAGTGCGCAGTAACTGCTGGAGGAGGGTGCAGAGTTTCTGTCCTGCGGGCGGGCCTGGACCATAAACCGGGTAACCTGTTAGCCATCTTTAGTGGTGATTAATTAAAACTTACCTTCATAGTTGAAGAGGTAATTTTCATTGAATAATTTATAACCCCTCTCAAGATTGGATATCTTTTGTTGAGAGGGATTTTTGACAATCTTACCAATGTTGTTCTTGTGAGGAATATCTCAAAGCGATATAGTAAACCTTCATGAGTCCATTGCTGCTGTGGACCGTGATAAAGGCCTATTGGATGGTTGGTGGGCAGCATTCTGATTGGCTACGCAACAAGCATCATGCTAATAAGCTGACATTTTGGCCCTACGTTTACACAGCCAAAGTTTCACACTCGTAACTTAGTTTTGCATTCGTAGAAAAGTTTATCATCCTTAAAAAAGTTTTGCATCTGTAGAAAATATTTTGTGTGTGGGAAAAGGTTTTGCACATGCAAAATAATTTTCAGATGCAAAACATTTTTACAGATGCAAAACCTTCTTACACATGGAAAATATTATTGTCCCTCATTTGACTCCAAAGCATACTCCATTTGTGTTTTTGCTTGGGTTTGAGTTTGCCTATGAATTATGTAGTTGTTCTCTCGTTTGTGGGTCTCAGAACATCAAAGGTTCAGGCAGGAGGACTCAGTATAGTATTTACTTGATACTTTATTTCACACGGTACAATACATCATTGTAATACTTGAATTTGGCAAATGGTTCTGCTTGCCGCGGCTTCCTGCCGCACCCAACGGAGACACCGTCTCGACATCCGAGCAGAGAGCAGCGATGCATTCCCCCTACGAAAGGAACACACAGAACCAAGGGTGGAGGCCGGGAAGGTGGAGGCAGGAGATTAACAGAGAGCAACCTGTGTCGCACTAAGCAATGCAGAGTGTAGCGATATCCTGATTAAATAGCCCGCCCTGCTAAGGTGTGCCCCGACCAGTGTTGGGGGTAACGCGTTACTGTAATCAGATAACATTTGTCTAACGCAGTAATGAAACGCATTACTGTTGATAACTTCAGTAATTAAAGTACAGTTACTAATACAAAAATCGTTACTTGCATTACTGCGATTTGCATATCGGGAGAAAAAACTACAAATCAAACTTCCCTTTACAGTATGTGTGTTTGCGTAACATTCGTCACTTGACTTAGCCCCTGAGTTCAGGAGGCGAAACAAGAATGGCAGAGCCGCTTAGGACGTCTTTTGAGGGATGGGGGTATGCACATTACTTAGTATTAGTTGCGCGAAAGGACAAAAACGTAACTGTAAAATCAGTGTTGGGGTAGTTACTCAGAAAAAGTAACTAGTTACAAGTTACTAGTTACTTCTGAACATTTCACTTCACTACTAATTACTTTACTTGAATTTTTTTTAAGCGAATGGACAAACATCATGGCCCTTTCATCACTTTATTTTTCAATTTTCAATAAAGGGCATCTCTTAGCCTTTCCACATAGTGTATTGTAATTGTAAATTGTACATGTAAAACAAAATGTCATATAAAACTCAGCCATTCACTTGAACGAACATTAACCCTGTCCACATTGTCTGACCAAAGAAATATGCCTCACTTTAAAATCTCATTGAGTTGACAGCAGTTGAAAGTCACCTCTCGTCTGTACATAGAGTGCATTTTACTGTAATATTTTTGTCCTTTCGAGCAACAAAGTTAAAATAATGAGAATATCGCCACTGGCTGAACCCTCCTGTGTCCGTCTCATCCATTTTCCCGCTTCCCTCCTTCTACGCCAACCTAGTATCAATTATGTGATACTGGGTTGTCAATGTCTACGCACCAGCAGCTACGTCACTCAAATCGGTCTCTGTGGTAACGGTGCCCAGACAAGCAAGCACACAGGCAAGCATGCAAGCGCCACTAAAAGAGAACTTTTCAGACTGGCAAAAATGGCTTCGGTAACGCAGGAAAGCGTGTTCCTGAGCTCTCGTAAAGTAGTGTAGTTACCAATATTTTGAGTGTAATGCGTTACTTTACTTCGTACCTATAATAGTGATATCGTTACTGTAATCTGTTACTTTGTAACTCGTTACTACCCCCAACACTGTGTACAATGTCCATTGTGCCCATGCCGAAAACACCTCTCCACTGCCGCGAACACAACCTCAAATCTGTCTAAGCATCTTCAACATGCTAACTCAACACTAGTAGCTAAAGATTCCCGGACCTTGAGTGACGCTGACACAGATAAATTGTTGCTGTTGCCGACATCAGCCAAGCAGCCACGACTTGACTTTCAACAGCAGGTTACCAAAGCAGAGATAAACAGGCTTGTAGCAACATACATAGTATAGGAAATGTTGCCATTTAAAGTTTTAAGCTGTATTTTATTTTGATACATTTTGTTTACTGCCAGTCCTGTAGCATTGTTATGCTTGACAACTTTTAGGTTGATGTTAACAACTTTTTTGTCAGCTTTGTGGTATTAAAAAGCATAAAAAAGAGATCAGTCCTCATTATAATAAGAATTTGAGTTGATTTGGGCACATATATTGTTATTTGGCAAGTGCATCTCAGGCGATGTTACGGAGTAATCCAAAAGTAATGTAACTAGTAGTGTAACTAGTTACTTTCAGCAGTGAGTAATCTAGTAAAGTAAAGTATTACTTTTAAAAGTAACTAGTAATGTGTAATCTATTTTTTTGAGAAACTAGCCCAACACTGGCCCCGACTGCGTGATATGACGAGTTGCTTAGTGTCGCGCTACTAGTGATGCGCTATGTCTTGCGTCCCCTGCATGAACCGGCTCCTCTTGATTATCATGACTTTGAAAATCAGTCATCCATTTTTTATTCACAGAAATAGTTTTACGTTTTCAACTCTATTTAGCAACCAAAATGATCATGTTATGACCTATGCGGGCAGTGTTATGGTTTGATTAATTTTGGAAGTACCATCCTAGAGTGCACCACATTTACTTCGCCCAGGGTTAGGGGCAAGGTATTTGGTAAACTTCTATAAATCTCATCTGTAGATTATTAAAACATCTGTCAGATTAGACAGGAAGTATGGCTGCATAGCTATTTTCATGTACAGGGAAGTTCTCCAGACATGTTCTATGTAGAAAGTATGTTTTTTTTTTAATCCATTTGAAATTCCGGTGTAAGGTTGCAAAAGGACACATATTTGTAGGGTGTACAAGTGCCACTGTACAGGTTACCATCTGTTCAATGCTAACCTGCTTCCTGTCTCTTAATTCTCAGAGTTTTTATATTTGACAAGGACTAAATGTGAAAACTGACAGTAGAGACCGATCTTATTCTCTGTGAAGCGACCTCTATGAACTAATGCCCTTTTCATTGTGGCTTCCAAACTAGAATTTGTCGTGAATTATTCCGCAATCTTGCAAATGTATTTGTTACGCTATGTATCAGGAAATGGACCAGTGACCTGCAAAACATAATCATGAAACTGACATATACACAGCCATTAAAACACACTGTCATCCTCAGCCTAAGATTATACATGTTTTCTGTTTCAGATTCTGGATGTGTGCAACGTGATGGTGGTTGTGTCTCGGTGGTATGGGGGTATTCTTCTTGGGTCGGATCGTTTCAAGCACATTAACAACTGTGCGAGAAACATCCTGGTCCAGGAAGCTTGCTTCTCCTCCCAGGTCAGATACTCGTCCCCCTGGTATTGGTATCACAATATATTCATCAGGATTGCACCATCAGTTTTTACATCTCAGATTTTCCTTATGTTTTTCTCGCTATTATGTACTTCAGTGAGAATGGAGATGTGGGCACTGCCTTGTGAACAATTTTTGAACAGAGTGAACATTTTAATCTACATAAACACATTTCAGTGTTTCCTACGGAATATAAATCTATTTGTGGCAGGGAAGGGGGGGGGGGGGGGGTGGGGGTGTTCATATCAGACCGGGGGGGGGGTCATAATAATTCCTTTGTTAATAATTAATTACACAGAACTTTATCATATTAAATATAAATCCAAAATGATTCACACCTTCACAAAATTAACAACAACAAACTAATCATTTCTACATATGCAGGTAGCAACACTAGTGCTAAACAACTATTTAACTGGTTGTCTCCATGACGCTGGGTAAGTAGCTAGCTCCTGAGACTTCTCACCAAAAGAACGAAGGGGAACCTTTGATTAAGACATGTTGGTAGGTACCTAGCGAAAAGTAGCCTCAACTTTCCTAGGACTTTAGCTACGGCACTAATGCTGAAGGCTCGCTGATATAGCTGTCGGTCTTACTAGAACGGCGTATGTATGCATCGTTGCTAACGTGTGCTGACGTTGTGACTGTGTGCGTATGTGAGAAAGAGAGACGGAGGGAGAGCAGGGAAAGAAAATGCAGCTGAACAAATACGCTGTGTGTTTTAACCCAAATAGTGCTAAAAAAAATTTTTTTATGAAACGCAATATGTGGTGGCTGGTGTTGATTCTGTGGCGCACTGCCACAAATTAGTCTATGTGTGGGAAACACTGCATTTATTTTGTATTAGTCATTGTGTGAGGCTTGTTTTTCAACAATGGACTCTATTTTAAGAATTGTAAATGTTGAATTTTGCCTGAATTTATCCTATTTACCTATTTATAACAGGATGTAATGTTTACCTCTTTATTTGGTCAATGACTGTCTTTTACACTGAATTACTCATTGTTTTTATATACTATAGAGTTTAGTTATTGTTTACTCATAAAGATCAGTAAGTGATTTTTAAATCTGGCCTACTTTGGGCCTATAAATACCGTCACTTATTATTGGATGGCAAGGTTCCCCGTTAACATAATTGATGTGAATTGAAGGCTAATTCATACACAATGGCAATTCAAAGGGCTTTACAAATTAGCCGAAGTGTAAGTATAGTGTGTATTTATTAAAACAAACATATAATTATGTGTAAAATAATGACATTTATTAGTTGCAAAATTATAAAGGAGGCAAATATTCAATTTTAAATTAGAACGGACAAAAACGGTATAACTACTTATTTTGCGCAAACATGTCAGCTCTCAATTGTGTGTATGAGTGCTCTTGGGTGTGCGTAAATTCTGTTCTTATCAAAGAACAAATCCCAAATAAGAAGACATTGATTATGCGAGAATCTTTGTGAAAACGTCTTAAGTGGGATTTAAGAACAAATTAATTCTTAAGAACATTTTGTTAGTGAGGCCCATTGATAATACTAAAATAATTGGAGTATATTTAGCTGAGAAAATATATATATTGCTCAATAATAATTCATTTATTATAAATTTATATAAAATAATAAAAATCAATTTTGACCATGTGACACTGTTCTCGTAACACTGTCCGTGTAACAAATACGCCATTGGAGTTATTGTTCATGTTTGAACCTTCGTAATATGCAAATTAATATTAAGCTTATATACTTGCATAGTTTAGCAAACACCATTTCACGAAGAGCTATCAAGGTTCATCATTATCCTTTTTTTACAGTTTTTAATTGGAACTCGTGCCCATTTTTATACTCAACCCCTGCTATCACATTGTTCTTGTTTTACAGGATGACTCACCCAAACGAGGAGCAAATAGCAAGAAGCAAAAAATCAAGAAGACAAATTAAACATAATCCATGCCTTCATCACCTCCCTTTTGGACTACTGCAATGGAGTGCTGTCCAGGGTATCCAACAAAGCACTGAACAAGCTTCAGCATTTGTAGAACTTTTTAAGAGCCAGAGTTCTTACCCAGACCAAGCCGTGGCAGAAGATCATCCCCACCCTCATCCACCTTTACTGGCTCCAGATCAAGTCCTTCATTATGATGAGAGTTAAATAATGGCCAAACAACCAAACCTTTTCCCCACGGTTTAAAGGAAGAGGGGGAAACTGAACAGAGTATTAACTAGTGGTGGGCATAGATTAATTTTTTAAATCTAGATTAATCTCACTGTAATCTTGGCGTTAATCTAGATTAAAATAGCTCATTTGAATTCCGCCGAAGGCATTCAGAATATGTGTGCTACCCAAATAATGACTAAAAGTAAGTCTTTGAGAACGGGTTTCTCAAGCCAGGTGGTGCATTAGACCAGGGGCTCATCTCCTGTTTCCAAAATGCATCACAAAGTGCTTGAGAAAGCTGTTCTACTATGATAATTGTTGATAAAAATAAATTATGTTCAATAAGATGTACTTGTGTTTATTAACTGTTTATTAGATTAGTTAGCTTGGCTGATAGAGCTGTGCTGACGGGCTTGCCTCGGTTGCACTCAAACATAGTAGTTTGACGACGACTCTTCCCCCTGTGGTACATAAGTGCTTGGCCTGGCATCTTCCGCATTAGCTAAGGGATGCTTTGCGTTTAGGTGGTATTTGACACTGGAAGAACTCCTACGGTAAACTAATTCCGCGTAGCACAAGGTGCAAACAACCTTAGTCTTGTCGAGGTTTCCATTGGGAAGCTTCTTAAAAATACAATTTCCCTGAAGCAAACCAGGAGGCTTCATAGCTGCATCCATGTTAGCACGTCACGTTTGATGTAGTAATTTCATACACAAGGCATACAAACAGGTTTGAAGACTCGTTCTCGCCCCCTACAGTGCAATTCGGCTAGGTATACATCCGTGCTAAAATATCAAGGTGAAAGTCATCATAGCTTTCGTAGTATAGACCCAGCTCCCAACCCAACTTTGAGAATAGATTAACGGCAATATTTTCTTTGTTGCGCTATATGAGAGTCTCACGTTAACGCAGCACGTTAACACCGATAATGTCCCACCACTAAAAAAAGTATAACCATTTCTCCCTCATTCAGGTTTATGCCATTTATTATATTTCATTAGTGCATCAGAACATGTTTTGGTGCAACAAACAAACTCAGAGACATTACACACAAGTGTGTGTCCAATCCACATACTGTGACACATACACATTGCATTCAAGTGAGGTCTCAAGTATTGCTAATTATCACACAATAAAACAGTAAGCCTGTCTAATTCCCAATCAGACCAGGAGGTCAGTGACTGAGGGCAGTAACTCTGTCAACTCGAATTGAATGTTTGATGTCCGAGACACAGGGTTGCCACGGATATCAAGTCGGGTCAGTTTAGTGCAGGAAGTTAGAGGCTGAAGATCAGAAATCTTGAAAATGCCTGCACAATGTGGTCAAAGAAAACATGTACATCTTTTCTTCACTAAAAAAAAACAAGAACACAATGTGACATTCACCTAACATTTGAACCTTTTCCAAAATATTCCTGCATGTGAAATGATTTTAATTTGAGTGTTGATGTACGGTTTTGTCTTGTATGTCTTCTTTTTCAGTTGTTCTTGCTATGGACTAAAGCTTTAAATTTAATTCCCAAACAATTTGTGAGTTGAGACAAGTGAATTAATGAGAAGAACTTTACATAAGGATACGGTTGTTCTTTAAGGACACTTCCTCCAGTTTGTGGAGATGATTTAGGCCTTCAAGTTCCTCAATTGCGTTATCATCAGCATCCAAAACCTGTAACAGAGACGGAATTGGTACAATGACAAAATCAAAATTTGTCAACAAAAAAAACTACCGGTTCTTAATCCCATTTGTGAGAAAATGCCTCTTCAGGTCCTAAACTGACTGGAAATATCAGAATATATATCAAGGTTGTCCAATGCATGGTTGCTGTCCCAATGCTAGAGGGAGAACAACTTAAACTGTAAATGAACAACAACCAACAACAAATGTACACAACATTTTGAAAAATTATCCAAAGACTCGTACCCAAACACACGGTCGGCAGATGAACGAAACATTGGTCCAAAGACACGATCGGGAGGTGAACAATTTGTTCCTTCTTTCAGGTAACAGTCTTTGGATCATCTTTCATGTGACCTGCATAGGCTCAGTACTGGTAGCTAGAGGAAACAGAAATGATTTGTTCATTTCCCGACTGGGTCTTTGGGTACGAGTCTTTGGATAATTTTTTCACGTGACCTGCAAAGGCTCAGAAGAGGAAACAAAGTATTTGTTTACCTCATTCACTTTCGTGTGACTAGGTTTAGTAGGACGTGAATGATATTCTTTCACAACTAATAATTACAGGTTTTGATATTTTAACCTTTTTGTACTTTACTTACAGTTCAGTGCAGTGTAATTGTTTGCTGTGATAATTAAATGTAGTGTGATAATAAATGACCATTTCAAATCATACAAACTGTCATGATGCATTATTTTAATGCGGGAATTTTTCTTTTAAAATAGTATCTGCTGGTTTACATGCACTAACATATTCATGAGAATATGATAAATGTTTGCAGTGGACTTATTTAGGCCAGGGAATTGGCTATAAAATGTTGAGCAACCCCCCCCCCCCACCACCCGTTCAAAATGAACAAATGACTCAAAAAACTGAATGAGATTCAAAGAACCGAGTCAGTAAAATGATCCGAACTTCCCATCACTACCTAGTACACGCGCTAGTGAAGTATACAAGCTGAACATCTTCTGAAAAAGTTATGTTGCAAATTTGCCGAGTGTCACGGTGAGGGGAAAAGTATGACCAGAGGACTAATCAGAGTGAAGGGGCTGGGATGTGTTCCCATGATGTGTGAATTGCTTTAAAAAATGTCAAAATGCTAATCCGAACACACTCCGTTGGATTATAAAAAGGACACCTGTGACATTTCAGAGTGCCCGGTTCTTGAAATAACCATCGGAAACTACGATACACAAACAGACAGATGCACACATAGAGGTTCCTGGAATTAATAGAGAGGTAGTGGCGGCCTATCCCAGTTTCATAATTAAAGGTCCCATGAAATGAAATGTTCACTTTAGGAGGTTATTTAACAATAATATGAGTTCCCCTAGCCTGCCTTTGGTCCCCCAGTGACTAGAAATTTCAATAGGTGTAAACCAATCCCTGGGTATTCTTCTCCACTTTTGAGAAAATGAAAGCTAAAACGCTTGGTTTTAAAAATACTGGTTTTATGACGTCATAAAACCGAAGGTTACCTCCCTTTCTCTGCTTTGCCTGCACAGAGAATTTGGCCCACCAATGAGAAAATGAGCTACGACCGTGCGAGCGCGATATTGGTTTTCCTCGAGACATCATGGCTTGCAAACAACCGAAGCATGGCAGTTAGCCCCGCTTCTTTTTTCCTCATAGCATTCAAAGCAACAGACACAGAAACAGCACATCCTGAGGAAAGCTCATTATTGTGGGACTGCTCGTGGTGGCTGTAATTCTGCACCAAGGCTGAATTTCGGGAAAGAGACTTCAGATACAGTATTAGGGGACTACTAAGGCCTATATAAAAGCATCCAAAAACACCATGTCATGGGACCTTTAAGCGAAAATGTAAACACTTCAAATATCTCTGTTGTGTTTTGCACCCTTGCCAAGCATATCTCACTCCCACATTGACTCGTTAGCTAAAGACATCACTGTAGCTGTTAGTCCTCGCCAAAATTGACTGACATATTCAAGTGCTTGTTGTGAAAACAATGTATAACATATGAAATCTAGCTAGCTAAAGTTAGCCCTAGTGCTAATTATGTAAGATAGGTTGGCTTGCTAGACTAACCTTGTAGCTACTGTAACGTTATTACAGTACCAGGGACTCTTGACAACGTAGAGATAATTGTTTTCAGCATTTGATGAGCAAAGTGGCTCATCATGAAACGTTAACTTGGTGAGGCAAAAACGGTGCACTGTCAGAATTATTTCTGACAGCAAAATTACTGTAAAAACACTC
Organism: Hypomesus transpacificus; assembly: GCF_021917145.1. NCBI lineage: Eukaryota > Metazoa > Chordata > Actinopteri > Osmeriformes > Osmeridae > Hypomesus > Hypomesus transpacificus. Next base: position 1,189,727 of record NC_061085.1, read on the forward strand.
AACTAGAATAGATAATAGATTGGATAAGTGTCAACCCCCTAAATTATTATTTCATGAATTCACATTTGACAGTCTAGTGGGTTTAATCTTTATCAATTTAAAACACTTAAAATTAGCAGTGCCCGTCCTTCAATGAAACTGTCAACAACAGTGGCTTGAGCCACACATTAAATGACCTGCCAGTCTCATCAGAGCCTCAACTTAAATCTGTTGTATGACTTAAATCATACTGTACGTGTATATAATTCATACCTCCAGGCACTGCAACATGGCAAATTGTGGAGGCAAGCTGATCAGCTGATTGGAGGACAGGTTGATATGAGTAACCAACAGCAGCTGGTCCAGGTGACACAAAGTAGTCAGATTCTGTCAAGGTGATAAAAAGAGTAAGACATTTAAATCAGATGTTTCCAAAAGGTGGAGAATACTAAAAGCTGACACATACAGTGCCCTCCAAAAGTATTGGAACAGTGAGGCCAATTCCTTTATTTTTGCTGTAGACTGAAAACATTTGGGCTTGACATCAAACGATGAATGTGAAACCAGAGATCAACGTTTCAGCTTTTATTTCCAGGTATTTACATCAGGATCTGATGCACAAATTAGAAAATATCACCTTTTTGTTCGAACCCACCCATTTGTCACGTGAGCAAAAGTATTGGAACATATGACTGACAGGTGTGTTTTGTTGCCCAGGTGTGTCCTATTACATACATTATTCAATCAATAAATACCACTGAATGTCTACACTCAGGTTCAGATTGGGTAAGATAGGTTTTGTCTATGCAGACTGTATTCAGAGGTGAAAACAACATGAAAACCGGAGCGCTGTCTTTGGGTGAAAAACAAGCAATTGTGAGTCTTAGAGAAGATGGAAAATCAATCAGAGCCATTGCAGAAACATTGGCCATAGCCAGTACAACCATTTGGAATGTCCTGAAGAAGAAGAAAACTACTGGTGTACTAAGTAACAGACGTCGAACAGGTAGACCAAGGAAAACATCAGCAGTTGATGACAGAAACATTGTGAGAGCTGTAAAGAAAGACCCTAAAACAACTGTTAGTGAGATCAGCAACAACCTCCAGATGGCAGGAGTGAAGGTATCACTATCTACTGTTCGCAGAAGACTTCATGAACCAAAGTACAAGGGCTACACCAGAAGATGCAAACCACTCATTAGCAAGAAGAATAGGAAGGCCAGGCTGGAATTTGCCAAAAAGTACAGAGATGAACCTCAAAAATTCTGGGACAAAGTTTTATGGACTGATGAGACAAAGATTAACTTTTACCAAAGTGATGGAAAGGCTAAAGTTTGGAGAAAGAAAGGAACTGCTCATGATCCCAAACACACAAGCTCATCTGTGAAACACGGTGGAGGTAATGTCATGGCTTGGGCTTGCATGGCTTCTTCTAGGACGGGCTCATTAATCTTCATTGAGGATGTAACACATGATGGCAGCAGCAAAATGAACTCGGAAGTCTACAGAAACATTTTGTCTGCCAATTTAAGGAAAGATGCAACCAAACTGATTGGCAGAGCCTTCATCATGCAGCAAGATAACGACCCAAAACACACTGCCAAAACAACAAAGGAGTTCATCAGGGGCAAGAAATGGAAGGTATTAGACTGGCCAAGTCAATCTCCAGACTTAAACCCTATAGAGCATGCATTTTACCTGCTTAAGAGGAGACTGAAGGGAGGAACCCCACAAAACAAACAACAACTGAAAGAGGCTGCAGTGAAAGCCTGGGAAAGCATCAAAAAGGAAGAATGCAAAAGTTTGGTGACGTCAATGGGTCACAGACTTGCTGCAGTTATTGAAAGCAAAGGATTTGCAACTAAATATTAAGTCTTATTCACTTAAATATGTTTTAAGTATATCTGTTCCAATACTTTTGCTCACATGACAAATGGGTGGATTCAAACAAAATGTGATATTTTCTTAGTTGTGCATCAGATCCTGATGTAAATACCTGGAAATAAAAGCTGAAACGTTGATCTCTGGTCTCACGTTCATTATTTGATGTCAAGCCCAAATGTTTTCAGTCTACAGCAAAAATAAAGGAATTCGCCTCACTGTTCCAATACTTTTGGAGGGCACTGTATAAACTTAGGTGAACTGACCTTGTCAGAGATACTGAAGACACGGACTTCTGCATACTCCATCTTAAGAATTGTGTTTTCAATCATAAACTTGCTGCACAGGTCACTGTAGTATGCAGAGCGCGTGGAGTCCACTACCTATGTGAGACAGACAGAACATATAATGTATAAAACATTGGGAGCCCCTGGTTTTTCCATAAAATAGACGGACAAGGAGAATCTACCTAAAAACTATGATCCTTTTTTAATGTAACCTGTTAAAATCCCCTTTAATCAGTGTACATTAAGGAAATGAATAGGTTAACATTTGCCTAAATACATTTACAAACACATGGATTGTGTATGCATGCCATTCAGAATGTAAATGGGCATGACAAAAGATTAATATGCCTTTGAATGAATTATGGTAAAGATTTCAGGAATTACCATGTCAAGAACCTCGACACTGATGTATTGTTTTAGTTTTTTTTAAACACTCAATAGTTTCCAATGTGCAGGGCTCGACATTAAGGCTTGTCCACTTGTCTGGGACAAGTGGATTTTTTTGTAAAGCCAGTGGAAGAGAAATGTACTTACATTTACATTTATTCATTTAGCAGACGCTTTTATCCAAAGCGACTTCCAAGAGAGAGCTTTACAAAGTGCATAGGTCACTGATAATAACAATAAGATAGCCCCAAAGCATTGCGGGTAGCCAAAAACAAGAAGTACACATTGTGAACAACCAAAAAATAAGTGCTAAAGGGAAGAAACCATAAGAGCATGTAGTTAAGCAAGTTACAATTACACACTTGCCCCACTGGACAACACAAACAAAATAAAATGCCATGTAACTTATGTTACGTTATGTGCCACTTATTATTTTACATATTTTATTTTTCCGAATTTTGCATTAGCAAATTACAAAATCTCTCTGTCCCAAGATCTCTACAGACCGTGCAGCTAATTTAATCCTCAACACTTGAAAGGGGAATTATTTACTGTGTTGTCTCAGTTACACTTTCAGGGCTTGGAAATACTGTGACTTGCTAAAGTAGGCAAATGGCTTGTAGAACATAACATTTCATAATAATTTCAGTAAATCAAGCAGCGCTGCAAGACCCAGTGAAATGTTATATCAAACCAACGTTAGCTAGCATCGCTAACGACATTGGCTAACTCAACTTCGGTAGGCTATCCTCAGTATTTGCAAGCTAGCTAAACTTATACTATATCTAAAATAATTTTGTAGACATAACAATGGATTTTGCCACTAAATCTTGGTGTTAACTTTTAATTTGTTCTACAAATTCCCCTTTCTACTCAGCAGAGGCTGATTTACCAAGGGATCCTTTAAAAGGTGTGTACCGTATTTCTTCGAATGAAGAACGCGTTTTTTATTAAATAACGTTAATTTTTGGTGCAGCGTTTATTCGACGGGGGCGTTTATTAGAGGGCGGTGTTTAATTAGTAAGAGAGATTTTGTGAATTGTAGCTGCAGTGCAGCCATAGACAACTTTGTTGCTGGCATTGTGACAAATGAATTATGCAGCTAAAAACACAGGGCTCTTTTAATACTGCTGACCTCCTCGTCTATTCTTTGTTTGTCTCTGAGTGCGGCAACTCCCTTTCTCATAGGTTATCAATTAGGTGTCCGTTGGTAGTACAACTGTTTCAAATACAAATGTTCTACATTGTGTAGAAATCTGAAACAGCATGCCGAAACGTTCATACACGTTAGCTTACAAACAGAAAGCCGTGCCGAAAGTTATGTACATGTGTAATAAATACTGGGGTTGAATTTAACCAATTAAATAACAATTTTCAGATTTTTTTGGTGCGGCGTTTATTTTAGGGTGGCGTTTATTCGAAGAAATATGGTACTTTACAGTTGAATATCAGCTGATATTTAACTACGTACATTTAACCGATACAAATGCTGCCAGCAGGCGGAAACTCTTAAGAGAGCATCTACGCCTTGGTGGGACCTGTCCATGGTGCTGGAGGCTGTGTGTAAGCCTTCGTTCTAATCGATCAACAGCATACCCTTGAACTTCGCTTCTCTCAAGATGAGCTTACTCCTTGTGTTGATTACGGCTAAGCGATTGACTGACATCTGCACTTTGTCCCCACACGTGGACTGCCAGATAAGCATTTGTGCCAAAAGTCATCAGTCGTTTGTTAAGGGCACATAGTTGCGAACTGAAAGTGTTCGTTTCCCCTCCGCATAGTGGAGGAGAGGAAGATTGGTTGCATAGGTTATGTCCAGTATGCAATCGTTAGCATTAATTTGACTTACAGTTTGTGCGCATTTTCAATGTGCAGGCAGTTGACGTCAGTAAACACATGAATTTCCAACCATCCATCGTCAACCGCTTATCCGGAGTCGGGTTGCGGGGGGAGTAGCTCCAGCAGGGGGCCCCAAACGTCCCTATCCCGAGCCAAATTAACCAGCTCCGACTGGGGGACCCCGAGGTGTTCCCAGATCAGTGTGGAGATATATAATCTCCACCTAGTCCTGGGTCTTCCCCAATGCCTCCTCCCAACTGGACGTGCCTGGAACACCTCCCTAGGGAAGCCACTGAAGGTCACGGACCGATGATGACAGGAAGACCACATCATCTGCAAAAAGCAGCAATAAAATCCCCAGCCCACCAAACCGCAACCCTTCCCCACCCAAACGACGCCTCGATATCCTGACCATGAATATCACAAACAGGACTGGTGACAAAGCGCAGCCCAACACAAAATTCAATGATCTATTACTGAAAGTATCCATATCCATTTATATTGTCATTATGTTAGCTAGCCAGTATTCTATCCATAAAAAACTTTTAAAGCAGCTGATTCAATGTTATGCCAGCAGTCAGCACCGCTAACTTGGCCATATTGGTTGTAAAAGCGAATTTTTCCCGATCCTTTTCACCAAGTTGAAGCACTCTTGCGCCACCAAAGGGTCAAAGTTGGAGGTTTAGTGTTTCCGCTATGTTGACTTGATGTTGACTAAATTTCTGCCGCCATGGTATCAGAAATATGGCTTTACAAAATGTTAGGCCGTCTATCAGCCGTAATTGTTAGAGTGCATGTCGGAGAATAGCACGGACACTAGCTTCACAGCGCAGATGAGATTGCGTGTGTGCGTCCTTGAGAACTATAAGTCGTATAACTTATGTTGTCAGTTCATTTAAGCCTGTTATTGTATTAGTCTGTGGTTCTTGCAAATTTCAATGAAGTTAACTGGTGATTTTCATTGTTTGTATTCTTCCCCTGCTAGTGAAATTGCACGTCTGTTGATTCGATAGCGATTGCTGCCCTTGCTCACGTTTGTATTTTAGGTGCATTATTATGCTGAAGTAGTTTTAATTAATAAATAGTGGGTATATTTTTATTATTTGCTACAGAATGCTTAGCCTATCATGATCAAATGAAGCAGATGGTGTACATGCTTCGGAGTGGCCTACCTTATTGATAGGCTAGGCCACTGACCATTTACAATAAGTTGTTACGTCAATTATTAATTGGCAGCATTTATGCCATTTAGAATATACTTTATGAGTGTAAGGTGTCTAAGTAGGCCAACTATTTCTTTAGGGGAAATAGGATGAAAATATGTGCAATATTACATTAGCTATTAGACATTAGCAGAGATTAAGATCCGACCAAGCCTCACAAAAGTTATCACATCGATGTGATTTTCGAAACTAATTGTCCGGTAAAGCCAATCAAAATCAGCAGCAGAGTTGCTTCCAAACAGGAAGTTGCAGCATACCTCAGCAACTCCTACCTCAGCAACTACCTCAACATCAAACTTGGTACGTCAACTCTGAACCCTCTTCTGAAGATGTCCCACATGTTTTGCTGTCATGTGACCACTGGGAGTGGCTGAAGGAAGCAAAAATTTATTTTGGCTAAAAACAGCTTTTGGCTAAAATGTGCTTGTCTTAAGTGATTCCTTTGTCTCTTGATATCGTGGGAAATCCCAAGTCGGACAAATGGGAAAGTGTGATACTAGTCAAATTGTTCAAGTTCAAGTCTTTTATTTGTCAGGTACACAGAACAACACAAGGTCAGACTGGGCACTGAAATTCTTAAGACAAGACAACGCAAGCACCTGGCATAACATATAAGTACACAGAACATAATTAACATATAAGCTGAGCTTAAATAAGTGAAACTTCCTAAATATACAGATAGCAATAAATAATCGACAATACTAACCCTATAACTAAAACTTCCTAAATATACAGGTAACAATAAATTATACACTGTACTAACCCTAAATGCACATAAAACCTATTACAACTCAATATCCTATTCTAACCTGGGTGGAGTACAGTACAATAGTGCAAAAATTGCAGATCAGTGACTAAGTCAATGACCATACAGGAGCCTGGTCGCGAGGTACAGTGAGGTACAGTAGTGCAATGTTACTGATAGTGCAACCAGTAGCTGAAAGTGAGAGTGTATAAGTGACTAGTGTGCAGTGAATCAATGTCCATATCAGTGTCCATTCAGAAGCCTGATGGCCCTTGGGTAGAAACTGTTGTCCAGTCTGCGTGTGCGCGACCGGATGCTGCGGTAACGCCTGCCAGAAGGCAACGGGGTAAAGAGACTGAAAGATGGGTGGTTACAGACTCTTAGAATCCTGCCAGCTTTCCTGAGGCAACGTGTGTGGTAGGTGTCCTGTAGGGCTGGGAGCTTCCTGCCGATGATGAACTCAGCAGAACGGACCACACTTCGAAAGGCCTTGCGGTCCCTGTCTGTGCAGCTCCCATACCACACTGTAATACAACCAGTCAGAATGCTCTTCATAGTGCATCTGTAAAAGTTAGTGAGGATGACTGAGTCCATACCAAACTTCTTCTGTCTCCTCAAGAAGAAGAGGCGCTTACGGGCCGGTTTGACCACCTTTTCCGTGTGAACAGACCAGGTGAGGTCGTTGCTGATGTTCACCCCGAGGAACTTGAAGCAGCTGACCTTCTCCACTTCAGATCCATTGATGAGTAGGGGTGCATGCTCCTCCTCCTGCCGCCTCCTATAGTCCACAATCATCTCCTTTGTCTTGCTGATGTTGAGAGAGAGGTTATTGTCCTGACACCATGATGTCGGGGTGTCAACCTCCTCTCTGTAGGCTGACTCGTCACTGTCAGAGATGAGGCCCACGATGGTGGTGTCGTCAGCAAACTTAACAAGGAGGTTGGAGCTGTGCGTTGCCGCACAGTCGTGACTGAACAAGGAGAACAGGAGAAGGCTGAGCACACAGCCCTAGGGGGTGCCTGTGTTGGTGATCAGTACGGATGAGGTGCGGTCACCGATTCTCACCACCTGATGCCTCCCCGTCAGGAAGTGGAAGATTCACTTGCAGAGGGAGTACTTAGTCCCAGGTCCACAAGCTTGGAGACCAGTCTGGAGGGGATGATGGTGTTGAATGCTGAGCTGTAGTCAATGAACAGCATCCTCACATACATATTCCCCTTGTCCAGGGGGGAGAGAGCGGTGTGCATAGTCAGAGCGATGGCATCGTCTGTAGACCTGTTGGACCGGTATGCAAACTGCATAGGGTCCAGGGTGGGGGCAGCGAGGAGCAGATTAATGATTTGACTAGGCGCTCGAAGCACTTCATGATGATAGAGGTCAGTGCTATCGGGCGATAGTCGTTCAAACATGTGACCTTGGTGTTCTTGGGCACAGCGATAATGGTGGTCCTCTTGAAGCAGGTGGGGAGTACAGACAGGTGAAGGGAGAGGTTGAAGATGTCACTGAAGACCCCTGCCAGCTGGTCAGCGCAGCCCCTGAGGGCCCTACCTGATATGCCGTCTTCATAAATAATTAGTATGCATACTTATTTAAAATATACAGAAATATCAGTTGTAAAATGTTACAAAAAAAACTGACCCATCGCAACCGATGCAAGCACACCTCACAATATACCCAGAAATGGTACCCTCTCTAGTTCCAATATGAAAAGGCATTAGAACTGTTCTTTTGAAGCCAAGAAAAATCAAATGTCAGAATTCAGGGTGCATAGTTAACCATTTGATGTTTTTTAGTTACACTGTAAGTACATACATGAAGGGCTGCAACAACTAATCGATTAAATTGATTAAAATCGATTATTAAAAGCGTTGGCAACAAATGTCATTATCGATTTGTTGTGTCGCGCGACTATTACACCACTCAATAAGTCGCGGAGATGTTTGAATATATACAGTGCCCTCCAAAAGTATTGGAACAGTGAGGCGAATTCCTTTATTTTTGCTGTAGACTGAAAACATTTGGGCTTGACATCAAATAATGAACGTGAGACCAGAGATCAACGTTTCAGCTTTTATTTCCAGGTATTTACATCAGGATCTGATGCACAACTAAGAAAATATCACATTTTGTTTGAATCCACCCATTTGTCATGTGAGCAAAAGTATTGGAACAGATATACTTAAAACATATTTAAGTGAATAAGACTTAATATTTAGTTGCAAATCCTTTGCTTTCAATAACTGCAGCAAGTCTGTGACCCATTGACGTCACCAAACTTTTGCATTCTTCCTTTTTGATGCTTTCCCAGGCTTTCACTGCAGCCTCTTTCAGTTGTTGTTTGTTTTGTGGGGTTCCTCCCTTCAGTCTCCTCTTAAGCAGGTAAAATGCATGCTCTATAGGGTTTAAGTCTGGAGATTGACTTGGCCAGTCTAATACCTTCCATTTCTTGCCCCTGATGAACTCCTTTGTTGTTTTGGCAGTGTGTTTTGGGTCGTTATCTTGCTGCATGATGAAGGCTCTGCCAATCAGTTTGGTTGCATCTTTCCTTAAATTGGCAGACAAAATGTTTCTGTAGACTTCCGAGTTCATTTTGCTGCTGCCATCATGTGTTACATCCTCAATGAAGATTAATGAGCCCGTCCTAGAAGAAGCCATGCAAGCCCAAGCCATGACATTACCTCCACCGTGTTTCACAGATGAGCTTGTGTGTTTGGGATCATGAACAGTTCCTTTCTTTCTCCAAACTTTAGCCTTTCCATCACTTTGGTAAAAGTTAATCTTTGTCTCATCAGTCCATAAAACTTTGTCCCAGAATTTTTGAGGTTCATCTCTGTACTTTTTGGCAAATTCCAGCCTGGCCTTCCTATTCTTCTTGCTAATGAGTGGTTTGCATCTTCTGGTGTAGCCCTTGTACTTTTGTTCATAAAGTCTTCTGCGAACAGTAGATAGTGATACCTTCACTCCTGCCATCTGGAGGTTGTTGCTGATCTCACTAACAGTTGTTTTAGGGTCTTTCTTTACAGCTCTCACAATGTTTCTGTCATCAACTGCTGATGTTTTCCTTGGTCTACCTGTTCGACGTCTGTTACTTAGTACACCAGTAGTTTTCTTCTTCTTCAGGACATTCCAAATGGTTGTACTGGCTATGGCCAATGTTTCTGCAATGGCTCTGATTGATTTTCCATCTTCTCTAAGACTCACAATTGCTTGTTTTTCACCCAAAGACAGCGCTCCGGTTTTCATGTTGTTTTCACCTCTGAATACAGTCTGCATAGACAAAACCTATCTTACCCAATCTGAACCTGAGTGTAGACATTCAGTGGTATTTATTGATTGAATAATGTATGTAATAGGACACACCTGGGCAACAAAACACACCCGTCAGTCATATGTTCCAATACTTTTGCTCACGTGACAAATGGGTGGGTTCGAACAAAAAGGTGATATTTTCTAATTTGTGCATCAGATCCTGATGTAAATACCTGGAAATAAAAGCTGAAACGTTGATCTCTGGTTTCACATTCATCGTTTGATGTCAAGCCCAAATGTTTTCAGTCTACAGCAAAAATAAAGGAATTGGCCTCACTGTTCCAATACTTTTGGAGGGCACTGTATATATTTTGTATTTAGTTGAGCGCGGAGCAGAGCGGAGGTAGAGGAAAGACCATCGGAGAAACGTTGTTGAGTAACGTTGTTCTGAAACACATGGCGGAGGCAGAGAAATCAGAACGACCTAAGTCATCTAAGGTGTGGGAGCATTTCACACTAAATATATCGAGTGTGTTAATTGACCGAGGTAAAGTCAGTTTCATATTGTCTCACATTCAAAAGACGCTACTTTGCACCGCGCGTTAGGAACCGGGTGAATTACATATGACTAGTGCCTGTCCTGTAGCTACATTTATGGAGATAACTCTTTAACATTTATCAAGCATTGACTAAAGCCTTGCCATTACTAATGTTTAGGGATGGGTATCGAGAAACGGTTCTTGTTTAGAACCGGTTCCCAGTGAACCGATTTCTCGGAATCGTCAGCCAAATTCTTTAACGGTTCTCTGTGCCGCTGCGCGAATTTTTATAGTTTATCAGGCTGCAGAAAACATGGCAACTAGGCATATAAGGTTGTATTTCACACGACAAAATGACAACAACTCCACTTAGAACGCGTGTAAAAAGTATATTTCGTCGAAGGGAGGAAATACAACAAATATGAAGAAGCATTTGAACACACAGCATGGAATGAAGTTACTGGAATGTCATGTGTTCGATGCATGCAGCAGCGCAGCTAACGTTCGCGCTTTATCTTTAACTATCCAAGGTAGAGCTAAACTCCTCAAAAGTGATCACAACCACTTGTCACTGTGTGAAGGAATTTGCCTTAATTGTGTATAGTCGATTTAGTTATCTTCTGTCCCGTCGTTTGAAGCATACATTTTAGCTCTGGCATTCGTCTCCCATTATTGATCACTTCACGTTAATTATCGAACGGCGCATGTTATTAGCAAACGTTCGCGTTGTCGTGTTAACCCATTATTAAACAGAGCATATCGATTTTTAATCCATTTTTAAACTTAACATTTTAATTGTTTAACAGAATGGCCGATGTTTGACACTGTCATATATATGATTTAACCTTGGCTGAAAAACGAAGCTATAGCTAATCTATAGCTAAGCTAGCGTAGCTAAAAGAAGTGTAGAAGAAGAGCAACGGAAACATTTTAATGTGTATGTATACATACTGTATATGGTGTGCAGCATTATAGAACATTATATTAAATAAAATTAATGTAAATAAACCCGTTTGGGCTCTTTTTTCCCCCCCTTGCCCAATAAGAATCGATAAGAGAATCGATAAGGAATCGAATCAATAAGCAGGAATTAATAAGGAATCGGAATTGTTAAAATCTTATCAATACTCATCCCTACTAATGTTATAACGTTTAGTAGTAATAACTCATCTGCAACCATTAGTAATTTGTTTGTAATCTAGGTGTTTCAAATTTATTTTATTTTCAATGTATACTATTGTTAAACCTGACATGACACAGATAAAACATTGAAATGCGCTAAAATGACTTTGAAAAGTTACTGATTTGACTACAAAATAAATAGTGAACTGTAACACAGTGTTAATATGCCAATGATCTGCTACAATAACTAATTCTCTGTGAAGAAAATGCAGAAGCCAGCATTCTCAAAATTACTTCATCAAGAAATTCATCTTTGAAAGAGAACTCACTTTAAGTGTCTGGAAGTGAGCAAGGGTCTCTTGCTCATATCCCAGTGGGTCTAATGCTCTCATTAGAAGAATAATGGTCAGCAAACACCCTGCAAAGGAGAAAGGAGAGATTGATCATTTGTATCAATGCCTATACAGTCTAAACAACAGGATTCCTGACTATAACTACAAGAGATAAACCCAAACTAAATCCTTGGAAATTCAGACGATTCCTGGAACAAATAGGAAAGTATTTACTTACAGCCCAATTCCAAAACGTTGGGACTTTGTGTAAAATAAAATAAAAATACAATAATTTGCAATCTCATGAACCCATGTTATTCACAATAGAACATATAAAAACATATCAAGTGTTTAAACTGATGAAATGTACAATTTTAAGAACAAAATAAAGTAATTTTGAATTTGCAAAACCTTCCCTGAAAAATACATTGTCTGGAAGCAAATGTTGCTCTAAAACCTGTATATACCTTTCCAGATGTTCAAGCTGCCCATTCAATAGGCACTAATGCACCCTCATGCCATCTGAAATACAGGGTTCTGAACTGAGCGCTGATAACAAGGCAGTTGGTCCCTCTCCTTTTTAATACGGAAGACGCAGCATCCATGGTTTCCCAAAATAATTTATATTTGTCTAACCACTGAACAGTTTTCCCACATTGCCTCAGTCCATTTTAAATTAGCTTTAGCCCAGAGAAGATGGCAGTGTTTTTGATCATGTTCACATATTCTTCTTTGCATGATAGAGCTCTAACCTGAGCTCATCTGATATTCTATCAATAATGAGGTGACCAGAAGGTCACCAGCTCTCCACCTATTGAGATGTTGTTGGAGCAGCTTGACCATACAGTATGGTACGTCAGTAATGCCCATCATGCAAATACAACTTGTGAGAGGTTCTTCAGGAAAAATCAGGTATTGGGTAAAATCTCAGTTTCTCTTTGATTACTTCAACCAATGACAACTAGAGTACCAAAGCAGTGGCAATTTCTTTAAGACTGCAAGGGAAACTCGGCTTCGCCATAAATGTAAAAAGTGAATGGTCAAATATTTACTATTGTGTTAACAATGATGAACACGTTCATCTCAAAGACGAGTTTGTTCAGATACATATAGTAGTAGGTCGACTGACTCAATTTCCTTCTTATACATTCCCGTAGCGTCACTGTGCATTTCCCTGTTGAAGCCCAGTGTCCATGGACTTAAATGGGGCTGCTTTGAAAAGCTTTTTTCAGTGCTTCGAAACTATACGGTCATTGGATAAATGCTGCGATTATGTCCCGCCCACGGACACTCAGCGTCTCTGGGGGTAAATGGAGGAGTGGTCTGGCCTAGACGCCGGGCTTCTGCGTGATGATTTTTTATTTTTATTTTATTTAACCTTTATTTAACCAGGAAGTCCCATTGAGATTAAAAATCTATTTTTCGAGGGAGACCTGGCCAAGACAGGCAGCAGCATAAAAAATACAGAGTTACAGACAGAAAACACAGAACAACACAGAACAAGACAAGTTAAAAGAAACTACAAGCTAAGAGCTAAGAAACAGGGACGTAGAGTTAATTTAAGAAACATTTACATTTTTGGGAACCTGCCTCTATTTCTTTCATTCAAGATTTAAAAGTAGTCAGTGATATTAGTTCCCTGAGCTTTAAAACATTCTACAACATATTCCATGATGAGGGGGCAGCCCTTTTTCCCATTTCCGTTCTGGCATTTGGAACAGTGAGCATAAAAAAGTCCAGAGATCGCAAAGAATATTGTCCGACACTTCTCTGGTTGATGCAAACACACAGGTAGTTAGGGAGCAGACCGATGAGCAGATGATTGAAGGGTCTGTCGAAAGACTGCATCTCCTTTTGATTGACAGAGATTTTGTACAATTAAAAAGTCACCGAAGCTATTCAAGCTCAGTCCCATCGCGGATTTTGCAACCTAATTTTTGGTATTTGCTTGGCGAAATTGCTAGCCAATTTTTATCATACATTTCATACAATTATACACCACATTCCTTGTTTCAATTTTACCTAATTCCCACATTTCCTTCGAGTTTAATATTGTTTCGTTAGATCGTTCATTCATTTATTCATACAGAAGGCTAGGCTAGTGTCATAGGGGTGAACTAGCCAGTGAAGTAGCAAAATAAATGGAAAATGTATATGATGTAGGCTGAAAATGAGCTTCCCCTATTTGAAAGATCAGTACCTGCCACTGTACCAAAGGTCTGCTGTATTTCTGCAAATGGAAGATTGAAGTAGGCAATGTTGTTGAAAAGCACTTTATCATATTTGCTGAAATAAAAACTTAACATCTTGATTGCCACCACTAAATCTAAATGTTTGACAGAAACATTTAATAAATCTGATATCTGTGGGGATCGCAGGACTATAATAAACATGACCAATCATGAAGGTTGGACCAGCACTAATGATTGGACGACATTCGGATGAAATGCAAAGATTGGACAGGCTACTTGTCTGTGTCTGTCTACCTCCCGGCAGTACTCAAGCAGCACATTAAGGTGTTTTGGTGGAGTGGATTTTAAGGGAGGGGGTGGGATAGTTTGGTTTGAATCCTTCAAACTAAAGCTAAAATTACATTTGCAAAACTTGCCTATTCTGCCTTTAAACTAATTTAATATAACCTAACCCATGGAAAACAAGGTCATTTCTAAGTGATCCTAAACTTCAGAATAGTTGCGTGTTTTGTAAGTACTAAGTATATTTATTGTGTCCAAAAGTTCCACTTGCCATGTTTTACAGAATGGAATGAAAGGACATTTAGTGAAACCGCAAAAAATAAAAATAGAAATACTTCAAAAGAAGCAACTGAATCAAAAGAAAATGTTGTATTACTTTATTTGAAAAGGGTATCAATACTGTGGGTATGAGTAAAACAATGTTATAGAATATAGCTGCAAGCAGCGATGCGGGTTCCTCCGCAAAATGTCAAAATATTATAAACATGTACACTTTAGAAGATTGAGACTTGGACAACAAGAGCGCAAAACGACTTCATGTTTGGCCAACAACAATAGGCTGAATGGGGATTTGAAATCATGAGCATAAGGTTACAAGTCAGTCTCTCCAGCCTGTCTGCTACACACCAACTGCTGAGATTTTATGAATAGTAAGGGCTGAGTATTAACTTCTTATAGGATATTGAAACTCTTCTTGAGTTGATCTCAGTCAATGCACAACTAACAATAGTCATGTGGGCAACTGGGCTAGGGCAGAGCTCATATTCAGCTCCTTGCGAGATTAGCCCGTGACGGTACAGCAGCCGACTCTCTGGTCCCTTTAAACTACACAACATGCACAATCAGGGTGACTAACAAGATTTTATTAACTAACCAACAATAACATTACAAACATCTAACTGAACGAACACAACAACTAAAATCCCTCACACGGCTGTTGTAACCAAACAATTTTCCACAAGTCTTTGCGTTTTTTGACATGCTGCACTGCATGCTGGGTACCCAAGGGTGCTGACGCTGATTATCTAGCTGTGCTGTGCGTGATACGAGTATTAGTTTTTGGTCAACTGCTCTAATTCAATCATATTTTGAAATACCAAGGTGAAATTGTTTGTGGTACTTCAGAATGATTTCATCCTATTTAACTAAACAGATAATCCAAATTATGACAGGCCAAAAGATAATGGCTGGATTCCTACCTACTACCTTATACTTTACAGGTCACCATCCCAGCCCATTGAGTTATTCTCAGTGTTGAATAGTGTCATGTTCAGTAACTGTATTAAAAAGTAAGCTGTTTCTCCTGTGATAAGCGTTGTTAGATTCAGCCAAAGTTGAAACTGCTTGTACATTTCCTATGAAAATGGGACAACGGGATGACTGGGTTGCTGCTGTAAAGAATAACTTACTTATAGTTTTTTAAAAAGGTTGTTTGGAGTGCCATAACTTGTCATGGAAGGGAATTTCAAATCATGCTTAGCATCAGCGGGGATATGTCCTGGCTTAGGTTACTGAAATGAGTTTGTGCAACAAGCAAGGGATCCACCTGAACAATCAATTTACTTCATTAGAGATAACCATTAGCGTTATCTCTACCATGCGTAGACTACAAGTACATTTAGTCATTTTAGCAGACGCTCTTATCCAGAGCGACTTACAGTAAGTACAGGGATATTCTCCCCGAGGCAAGTAGGATGAAGTGCCTTGCCCAAGGACACAACGTCATTTGGCACGGGCGGGAATCAAACCAACAACCTTCTGATTAATAGCCCGACTCCCTAACGGCTCAGCCATCTGACCTCCAGTAGCTAGCTACTGTGGTGAACCTGGCTTGTTTTGCAGTGGTTTACACAGTCTCGCTAAACAGACGATTGGAGTGTTGTGGTGGGCTCAAATAAACACAATTTTTTGTTCCTCATGAAAAATGAGGCATGCAAACCAAGTTTCAGAAGAATTGGAGCAATAAGGTGGAAATGCCATCACTTTGAAAATCGGACTTTTGGGCGTGGCCTGTGGCGCCCCCTATTGTCCGATAAGGCCCATATTTGGTGTGGGGGTACCCACTTGGATGTAGTATCAATGTGCCAAATTAGAAAATTTATGACAAGGGACTTTTTGAGATATTGGGGCGCAAGGAGAAGAAAAATAATAATAAGAATAAGAATACCAACAATAACAATAGGTTCCCTCCTACCGGAGGAACCTAATAATAAGAAGAATACCAACAATAACAATAGGTTCCCTCCTACCGGAGGAACCTAATAAGAATACCAACAATAACAATAGGTTCCCTCCTACCGGAGGAACCTAATAATAATACCAACAATTACAATAGGTTCCCTCCTACCGGAGGAACCTTAATAATAAGAATACCAAAAATAACAATAGGTTCCCTCCTACCGGAGGAACCTAAATACCAACAATAACAATAGGTTCCCTCCTACCGGAGGAACCTAATAAGAATACTAACAAAAGCAATAGGTTCCCTTCTACCGGAGGAACCCTAATAATAATAATAAAACTAACGAAAACAATAGGTTTCTTCCTACTGGAGGAACCCAAATAATAATAATAAAACTAACCAAAACAATAGGTTTCCCTAATAACTAACATATGTGTTTCAACATTTATGTCAGTGTTTAATTGTCTCTCACGTCACATTCATAATTGGTGATATTCTGTTGGCTGGCCGATTTGGCTTTAACTTAGAGTTGAAACTCCACATATGAATTCTGTGCTCTAAGCTGTGTTTACATTAGAACCGAGAGGGGTAATTTTCCGAAGACACGTTCATTTTAAGACCGTCCCTTTGCTCCGTGCAACAAGCGCCATCTAGCGATCTTTACATGTCAGTAACAACATCCCTGTCTGTAGACTCATGGGTCGTTTCGAGGATGCGCTTCTAAAAATGGCTCAGCACCTTTAGTGTTAATGTATTTGGCAATTTACTGTAAAGAACTGGTAGTCGGACTGAAAAGGGGGAAAACCTTTCAAAACGTTAAACAAACAGCCCTATCATTGTTTTGTGGTGCTTCAATTTTAGATAAAGTGGATGATTTGTTGTTGTTCAGAATCAAATGTTACTGTACCCTTTCGCTCTAAACTGTAGTGCGTGGAAGTGCCGGCACCAAAACAAAAGATTCCTGGGGTCTGTCCATCTATTAAAAGAGACTCAATTACTTTGATCTAAATGTTATGTTAGTTACTGCTCCAGATAATTGGACTGTATCTTTATTAATCTGTTTATATGCTAATCCTGTTCATGAAATGATAGTGTATGTTTATGACAATTGGGAAGTGGAAGAGTTTTGCATATTTCTCTGTCTGATGATTTAGACCAGTGGACCAGTGGACCCCCTGTCCTGCAGGACAGGGGGTCCCTGAGGACAGGGTTGAGAACCACTGATTTAGACCAATAGATCTCCTGGCCATGCAGTATAAAAGGGGTACATTTAATTAGTTTGATAGTTTGTGGAAATCCATATATTATCTGTCTGTGTTACCGGCAAATTTAACCAAGTTAAAGAATGCCAGGCTTGGGCAATTCATGCTTGGACTTAACTTCAGTTGCTAAATCAGCCAGCCGAGTTGTGATAGTCCTGACATTAATGTGACATGAATGGACAAAATTTAAGCTTGAAACAATATTCATTGAGATGTTATAAATAATCTGTAACATGTTTCATGGATGCCTATGTATGCCCTTTTCAAATCAAGAGCTACCAAAACATTGGCAAACAATACTACCACTTACATTTATTCTGAGGCTCCAGTTCCTGCAGCTGATTGCAGGACTGCAGCTCAGACTGCAATACAGATGTCTTCTCTACTGACAGGTCACTTCTACTGAGAAGAAAAAAAAACTGTTTATTTTCAGGACATAAACAGACAAGAATTCATACCATACTTATTGAGAACACTGTGCTCCTGGGAACAGTCAAAGCCCTAGAAATTATTGTTAATCATTGCTCTCCCCCTCACATATATGTAACATTACGCTGTGGCGCCCACTTGCGAGCACTCACAATGTGACACTACTCCTTAGAGGGTTAAGAGAGTTCCTTGGAATTCATGACTTGGGAATTGTCCTGACATGCAGTAGTAAATGTAGGACATTATATACACAGGTGTGTTGCTTCATAAACCATGTCCAATCAATTCAATTTCGAGGTCGACTACAAACAAGTTCTAGACCCATCAAGTATAAACAAAGCAAACAGGATACTTCCGACCACCAAGAGTCTGAATACTTATGTACTAGATTCAAGTTTGGGTTATTTCATTAAATCCCAAACATTTTCAAAAACATGTTTTCACTTTGTTTTCAAGTGAAATGTTGATCCATTTACAAGTAAATCTACAACACAATCAAATTAACTAAAAGTGCTTTATGTTTTCTGAAGCCACTGTGATTTTTTTTTAAGTATATGCATGCATACGCGCACTACATATACTGTACATGCACAATAAACACACCTGAAAAGCTCCTGGTCAGTTGCAGAATCTCTACACCAACTCTCAGATCGACCTACAAAACAAAGTGCACTGTCTCAATTGGGTATAGAAAGGGTTGTCTGCAACGCTAAAGTGTAACTCAGGGCAAGCAGGGATACATTTTCAATTGGAGAGACAACATACAGTCCACTCTGGAATTATTTACACCCCTGGTAAAAATGAGCAAAAATGGTTATGAAAATATCACCTTTGGAAATATAGCTTGATGTCACTGGGGGGAAAAATCAAATCTTTCACTGAAATTTGTGACATGCTCTGGTGAAAAGGTAGCCTGACTGCCAGCCCAACTTATCCCCCCCACAAACAAATTTGGTCGGGAAGTTGGGTCTGGGGGGGCACGTTTGGGGAAAAACTATATCCGAACAGGAGCTGTTCGGACCAATGAAATTGTCAGGGCGGGCTTTATACGATGATGGACAGATGATCAACAGTAACTTAATCAACAACGTCTCCAAAGTGCGCTTGGGTTGAATTCGTTTTCAACAAACAACATATTACGTTGCTCTGATTGGTTGTAGGTCTATCCAATTGAGCGAAGAGGCATTTGTTTTACGAGTTCGGTTGAAACACGCCCCATAGTCCCAGCCCAACGGAGAGTTATCAGACTCATATTCTGACTAGAATTATGAGTATGACAACGTCAGGCTAGTGAAAAGGGGCAATTGTCGGCAATCATACATTCATACATCAAATTCCAGGATCCTGCTAACCCTATCCTAGATATGTGTTAACATCCAGTATTTTTGTACTGACTACATTGCACTGTACCTGGCCCGATTATGGTTCAAGTTACGTGTTAAACTGTTTTATCATTATTATGTATTTAGATACATTGTTCTTGTAGCACCATATTGGTACAATAATAGTCCTGGACTTACTGACTTCCATTAAACAGGTTAAGTAACAACATTGAAACAATATTTATTAATTCAAGACAAACGAGTCCATCCCATTGGACTGAGGAACCAGTTTATTTATAAAAAAGGTATTGTGTTTTTGTATTTACTAATCTATTGTTGAATATAGAACTTTATGTCTTTGTTAAAAATAAAAAATATAAGGTGTGCTATTCCCCTGAGTCTTTCACGGACAGAATGGTAGTTCCTGTAGTCCAGGCCTGGACTGGTAATCTGGCATACCAGGCAAATTCCCGGTGGGCCAACGCACTTGGGGCTGATATTGAATATAAATCTTTATATAAACTTAAAATTGGCCAACGACCGGCCCATAAAGCAGGGACAATGGCCCATTGATTAATTTTACATACTGACACTGGGCTGGCCTAATCACATCTCTTAACAGGCTCCACCCCTCCTTCCGACCGATTGTGGTGGGCCGGTCTGAGCAAAAATGCCAGGGCAATTTTTTTGTCCCAGTCCAGCCCTGCTGTAGTCTGTTACAGTACGTAACTAAGTAATTTGTAGGAAATAAGGTCATTTTTTACTCTGGCTCTCAGACAACATGGAACAAGAGCTTAATCTTCAGATAAATGTCAGCTCACAGGACAACAATTGTGAGTAGCAACTTCGGGAAATATTAAACAAAGGTCACAAAAAACAAGAATGTAAGAAAATGAAGCAAAGATCACCTGTATACAGAGCACAATCTCTGTGTATGTGTTTTTCAGTCCAATGCACAGTCAGATTATGTTCATTACTAATGTCCCTGATAGTCCCTGGAGGAAGCACGCAGATCTGATTGTGGGTGAAGGTTCAGACCAAAAACGACAGAAAGACTCTGCTTTATGCGCTGACCGTGACTATATATTTACACACAAGACAGATTCGGACTGCATCAATATATTAAAGTCTGTCTCACCATGTCTCTCAAAAGTGTTTCCTATCTTAATACAGCAGAGTTTGTTTAGGTAAGATGTGCACAACATTTTCACAAATTCTAGAAAGACAAAGTAATGGTAAAACATACACAGTGAGTAGCACAAAGGCCAACATTACAGTGATCAACGGCATGGAAACAGATAGTGGTTTGGATTTGTCTTTAAGGGAAAGGATACCCAGACGGGGCTGTGCTTGAAGCGAGGGTGGACACTTGTCCAGTCCACCTGATGGGGCTGACCATCCAACACCAGTATTAGACCTACAGACAGGGCCTGAGAGGGCAGAGAGGGCAGAGAGGAAGAGCATGGGCACAGCAAACACACAGAGGATGTTGTAGTGTCTACTACTAATAATGATAGGAACTACTCACATTAACTGGTCTGGAGAAAGCCACAACCACCCGCTCATCCTCACGACTGACAAATATACAACTTATCATGTCTTCACGTTCCGCTAAGAAGGAAACATTGTTGAAACTCACCTACCATGAATTGACAATGGATCAATTAAATACAAAAAAATACTGTTTCAGTATACATGGATACAGACACACAGACCTCTGCCGAGCAGCCACCGGTAGTAGAACCAGGCACTCTGGTCGTTTGGGTCAGTAAAGAAGGCATTCTGAACAAGCTCATATTCTGAAAAACATTGTGATTCATATCTATTAAAATAATTGGGTACTTAAGCCGAAAAATAGAATCCTGTGTCATAAAAGATTATATTTCAAGCCAGAGCAGATTTACAGCTACTGGATTACATTGATAGAACTATCTATAGGACTATGGCAATCAACAAATATGCATTAATTCTAGAGGGTCATGCAGTGGCCTGCTCAACAGAGTTCAACAGAGGATGCTGAGAGCAACAACAGAGGATGCTGAGCATAACACAGAATGCAACAGAGGATGCTGAGAGCAACACAGACCCCTTGCTGGACTACCCCTCTCTAGCTGGATAGCTTCTCTTCAGCCCTGACCCCAGGACAGCTTCATCCAGGCAAGGTTTTTCCTGCATAGAGACAATTTTGGCACGCACCAAAGCCGTTTTCCTGAGTGCCAATTACAAATCCCGAGCGATGAAGAAATGAAAGAAAAAAAACGTGTGCAATGCATGTCAGCGAATACGTTCTCAATAGTATGTTTCAAGCAGGCTACAGCTACAGGCTACCTCGTTCTGTTTTGATCAATAGTAATCCAGTTGAAAAGCGTGTCTTCTTGTCTGATCGATACGCAACTGTGAGGTGCGCGAATGGACAGAGTGGCCACTAAACTGTTGTTCCGCTGCGAGGGCCAGCCCGACGTGCACGAATACACCTGTACAAATGCAAATGAAATTTCCACTCAAATTGCTGACAAAAGTTTCATTTACGATTTCCAATGCAGCCTCCATTGGTATTCTTAACCTGGAATGATAATATATAGTGCAGTGTTTCCTCTATGGCTAAATTTCTACCGCCACGGTATCAGAAATCAGGCCGTAAAACATTGTAGGCCGTCTATCAGCAGTGATTGTTAGAGTGCATGTCGGAGAATTGCACGAACACGCGCTTCATACCGCAGTTGAGATTGCGTGTGTGTCCTTGAGAACCGTATGTCGTATAACTTATGCTGTCAGCTCATTTAAGCCAGTTATTGTATAGTCTATAGTTCTTGCTAATTTAAATCAAGTTAACTGTTTTTTTTCGTTGTTTGTATTCTTCCCCTGCTAGCTAAATTGCACATGTCTGTTGATTCGATTGCGATTGCTGCCCTTGCTCAGGTTTGTATTTTAGGTGCATTATTATGCTGAAGTAGTTTTAATTAATAAAAAGTGGGTTTATTGTTATTATTTGCTACAGAATGCTTAGCCTATCAAAATCAAATGAAGCAGGCAGTGTACATGCTTCAGAGTGGCCTACCTTAATCGATAGGCTAGGCTACTGACCATTTACAATAAGTTGTTACGTCAATTATTAATTGGCAGCATTTATGCCATTTAGAACATACTTTATGGGTGCAAGGTGTCTTTAAGTAGCATAACTTTATTGCTTTAGGGGAAATAGGACGAAAATATGTGCAATATTACATTAGCTACGACCGTTTATAACAGTGACAATAATTGTATGAGCCATGGCAAAGGCTATGTTTTGAAGCAAAAGTATGACTTTAAACTTTTGCATCATCAGATGCCATACCCCTAGGTGTCAACTCTGGTCTGGTGGAGGAGAACCCATTGGGGGCCCAGGAAAACAGCTAGCAGCCAGGCAAGTGCAAATATAAGACACTCAGATACTAAAATACTCAAAGCTTCTCAATAGCATTGCCAACTCATTGTAAGGCATACATAAGTTGTTCTGATCATGGCGGGGGATACATATTTGTCAAAACAACAAATGTTGTCATACTAATGCTTTGTATACAACCATTCAAGGTAACATTTGTTATTTACATCAATGTTACAGCTAATCTAGACAAACCACAGTGTATACCAATCATGCTAACTCTTGGAAACTTGTTTTACTTGTCTTTAATGACAGACACATTACAGGTTATGCTCCGGAAGATGGAGACATTAGAGGAGAACCAGCGAGAGGTTCTCCTATTCAGGCGACTACAGGGCAGACACTGAAGAGGTGCCAGTGATGGACCTACAGGCTGAACTCCAAGTCCATTTCGGAACTCCTTGCTGGAGATCTGAAAGAGAGTGGTAGGTGTTTTGAGATGCCATGAACTATGGCTTACACGCAGCGTTGAACATGCTAACTAGGGCTGGGCGGTATGACGGTATATACCGTGCGACGGTAGAAATGCGTCTACCGGGAGAGATTTGTCTATACCGTTTCAACCGCGGTATACTTTATACTATATTTTTGTATTACACGTGTCAATTAAATGTCTGGTTGTTGTATTGTATATAAGCCATCATATAAATCGCATTCTTGCGATATTTAGAATTGTAGTTTATTCTATTTGATTTTCTATTTTCGTTTGACCTGAAGCACATTTGCGTTGGTCTGACGGAATTTTCGATGTGGAGTGTATTTTGTCTTGGTGGACCACATTCATGCCGATGCTAATTACGTATATATTTGATGTCCCATTCTGCAGGTAACCAATTCGATTTGTTGTTCAAGTTTTATGTCTCGCGTTGTAAAATTATTGTAGTAAAATTACACTGGTGGCGTTGCTAGCATTCTTGATCTAGGATGACTAGTGAAGGCTAACTACTTACTGAGAGTGAGGTCATGCCGGGAAATATCAAACTGAAACGTATCGACCAAGCTTTAACCTTTTCTGGGAGACTGTTAATGTGCCTAAAAATGCCTAAACAGCATACCCAAAGTAAATTGACTGCTGTTCTTGAACCATTTGGAGTACATGCATGTAAATGGACTCTTTTGAAAGCTAACACTTTGAAGTTATGTTCCTTGTTGTCAGGACCCCTGTCAGTCCTACTGGTGTTGAGTAATAGAAGCTTGAACACAAGGAAAGTGAAAGTTTCTATTTCCGCCTAGATTTTGTTTTGAAAACAGAGGCCTGAAGAGGCCTAGAGGTGGTAGGTATTAGCTGGAAGACAGAATTGGACCAAAGGTTGAAGCCTTACCCAATTCAGATCAAAAGTCAAACATAATACCACAATATATTCATATTTGACACATGTTTTTATAAGAGTACATCCAGGCGTTTTCTAAAAGGGCCTTTTGGAGACTCCAGAATGACCCTTCTAACCAAGGTCAAATTCTTAGGATATAAAGGTATAATTGTTATCTCTAATGAAAGGTGGTACTTAGAACTATCATATATAACAGCTAAATCCCTCATTAGTATTACTGAAACACAAAAACTGAAGCATGAACACATTGGAGTGATTTATCTGATTCCCAGGATTGGCACACAAAGAACACTGACATATTGCGCAAGCGACTTTTATTTTGAAGGCTCCACAAAACCTGGCATATGGGGTATCGCCATTTACAGCTAGCGCTAAGCTACAAGGATAACTAGCTCTTTTCAGAGCCAGTCCAAGCCAGTCAAAATCGTGTAGAGGGGGCGGGGGGCGGGCTGGACGCACAGACCTAGTTGGCTTTAGAGGACTGTCACCGGGGCATGGAAGCTCCTATTGGCTAAACCAAGGTGTCTATCAACAGGTCAGAGTGTAGCGGCCATTTTAAGACTATCCCCGTGTTTCTACTTGACCCGCGCGTTGAGAGACTGAATTTTTTTTTTACGAAGTAACAATGAAGCAACAAGATCGTGGCTATGTGTGGATATAATTCTTTGTTTGGACAACTACTCAACATGGTTTGATACTTTGGACCCTTGGGAATGTAAGCAGATGAGGTTTTGATGAGTTGTGTGCATACCTGGACATTCCTAAGTAATCGAAGGTAAGTACAACTTTTTTCTCTGGCATTGTTGAATGAACGGTCACCGGACAAAGACGTTGACGGTACTTTCTGTTGCAAGTTGAGCTTGAATTGGTTTATTTCAATGGAAGCACAAGAATCGTAGCTTTCCAACGATGTATAACATGTGTACTAGTCGAAAAAAATTATTTATGATTTTTAATGCGTAATAACTGGGGGAGGAGGGGGCATTGTTTCGGGCCCGCGGGGTCAACAGGTTAAAACAGGTTAACGAGGTACGCCGAAACCGAAGTTATATGGATAGTAAAAGTCAGACTGATCGCTTTCGCTCATTTTGAAATTTTCGTCGGAGGGCATTACGGATCCGTATTGAGCTGTGAATAGGTCACCACGCGGATGGCATGACTGCGCATCAGCCAATCGGAACGCTCGTACTCGTAACTTTTTGTTTTTAACTCAAGTGTTGTCTCAT
The DNA here is from genome assembly GCF_021917145.1 of Hypomesus transpacificus. Lineage (NCBI taxonomy): Eukaryota > Metazoa > Chordata > Actinopteri > Osmeriformes > Osmeridae > Hypomesus > Hypomesus transpacificus. Next base: position 1,214,957 of record NC_061085.1, read on the forward strand.
GTGAGGCAGTTGTTTTTGTTTGTAATAAATAAATAATAGAGTGTGATGATGTACGGTATGGTTATTTTGTACCATTTCTTAATTGAATTTACAGAACAATTACTATACCGTGATATATACCGTAACCGTGATATAAAATTACTCATACCGTGATAGAAGATTTTGGCCATATCGCCCACCCCTAGTGCTAACAATAAGTTCATGACTTCTAATTGCAGAAGCTGTGATGAAGTGGAAGACGGGACTGGGAGAGAAGGCTGTGGAGCTCCTCATAGCGGAGACACTCAAACACGCCCTGGCCAGGTGAATGAATCATGATTGCAGCTTCCATATCCAACCTTTCACATGGCTATGTGACAAAAAACTAGAATCCCATAATCTTTTTTTGATGATGTATATTATTCTAGATGTGATTTTTTTAATGACTTGTATAGACCACACATGCAATTATGTTGATAGGACACTAACTTATTTTGTGCTTCATTGTCAGGGCCAACAAACAAGACCTGCAGCGGGGACTGGCAGAAGATTTTAAATTCACTGTTTGGCACTGAGTTTGAAATAAAATGACTGAATGTTACATGGAAATGTTGCCTTGTTTATGATTAGCTTGAGTTAGGCTACACACCACACAAACACAGTCCTCCTGAAGTTGGCTATATGTAGCCTATTATACAAGAACAAGTAGCATTTGGGGCAAATGAGGTCTGCATATGAACCGCCCCAATATAAGCAGTAGAATTGAGAAATACAGGTTACTTAATTAACATTGCAGTTACGGACTGGCAACGTCAGAAAATTACGTTGCCAGGACGTCGCGGTTATGGACTGGCAACGTCACAAGATTACGTTGCGGTTACCTTCTGGCGTCCCACAGATGCACGGTCCCGCAACGTCTTTGGCGACGTTGCGGCAACGTATGTTTGGTGATCGCGTGACGTTGCGGCAACGTAAGGGTAACGTAACTGTGTTAGCTGGGTAGCTGTTCTTGCATTCCTTGCAAATCAGCTTTAAAAAAAAGCAGATGAGTAGAGTGTAGCTAACACTGACTCGACAGGCATGGCTGATGTTTGTCTATACCGTAGCTCTAGCGTTGAAGATCCCTTTGCAGTTCGACCCTTAATTACACATTTGCTCGAACCATTTCACCAAGGACGGTTTTGAAAACCCGGGACAATGTAAAGCAGGATTTGCTATGAAGCTGTTGCTGGGAAGAGGTGCGTTCCGACCTTAGTTTTATGTTCATCGCAACCGCAAGCTGTAGGATGACTTCATCGGTAACAGTTATTAGCAATGCTAAAGTATCCTATATAGCACCTGCCTTTCGCCAGTGGTTTCATATAGATAATCTAGACAGGCGTTAGCAATAGTCTAGACTGCTATTCGTTTTCTGGCTATTTTTTCGGAAGCTTCCCTTCTAATGCTAAATACAGCTAGTCTAGCTAGAGTCATTTGCTAAGTAAGGTATGTTGATGTGTTTAGAAACGTATTTAGCATTCTACCTATTCTAGATACAGGATACGTTGCACTGCTAATAACTCTTAGCGATAAAATCATACTTACAGGTTGCTGTGGTGATGAGCATATGGTCGGGACATCACCTTTCTTCAGCAACAGCTTCAGAGCAAATTCTGCTTGAAATCGTTCAAGGTTGTCAAAACTGTCTCGGGTGAAATGTTTAGAGCAAATGAATAATTGAGTGTCAAACTTCACCGGGATCTTCTCAAAGACAAACAGCAACCATGTCTGTCGAATGTTTGGTTCCTTGGGAAGACTATGATGTGTTACCATTCCCTGTACAGCCTGGAACACAGCATTTATGACCCTGGTCCATTTTTCAATATCCTTGTTAAACTTCAAAACGTTCTTCTTAGTAATTCCTTAGAAGTAGCCTACACAGAGCAGCGCGCAGCTAAACTAGTATCGGAGATCTACTACCTCTGGACAAGAACACCTGAGAGGGCTGGTCTGGATGTAAATGGGGCGTGACAAAGATACAGACCAGAGCCAAAAAAGGCGGGCCAACGGACTGACGTCAGTCTGGTGGCTTTTTCAAAAACCTACCGTTTTACAGCCAATTTTTTTCATTTTGAGATTTGCATAGGAAAGAGGTGTCAATGGACTTTGAGGTTCACTATATGTCCATTTTACCCACCGATCTGTCGTTATTCAACTATGACGAGGTAAAATCGGTTTTGCAATCAATGACTCCTTTGAGATTCATATATATTTATTTATCGATTGCACCTTCCTGCCACTAAATTCCTTGTTCGTGTGAACTTACATGGCGAATAAAGCTAATTCTGATTCTGAATAGGTAATTAAAAATCTGTACTTTTTGTAGAGAATCCTCAATATTTAGTTTAGGACCATGGAGTAGGGATGGGCATTTGAAATGATTTCACTATTCGAATAGTATCCTAAATGTTTTTCAAATATCTATTTGATATATATATATATATATATCTATTTTATTAATGCTGCTGCGGTTCCGTAATGTAATTAGCCTGACATGATGCAAAGCATACAGTAAACACATGAACCACCACACATTCTGGCAATAATTGTGACTGTTAAGCTATTAGATTAAATAAGGGTTAAATAAAGAAAACAAATGAGACATCAATTTATTGAACATGACGAAAAGACAATGAACTTTGAAAGACGCTACGTCTTCAGACGTAGGCTCTTAAACTTGGCAGAATAACGAATAGCCTTTTATTATGTGAAATAAAAAATTTAAAAAAATACATTGGACACATTAAACACATTGGGTAGGCTTTCCTTGATAAAAACGAAAGACACACATGAAGAAATATTGCATATTAAATTGGATATTAACTTGGAACCGGAATCTTATAGGATACCGTGCGCCACCACACAAATGCAAAAATAAATAGCCGATTACGCTATATGGCTACTGGTAAAAACATCTAATAAGCCACAGCTGCATTAGCCCTACGCATTTTTATTTAGGAAAATTAGCATATCCACATGCTCAGAGGAGAGGTGAGTACAGATTCGATTTACGAGCAGGCCGGCAGTAGAAAAGACTCTCTCTGCAGGAACTGAGGTTAAGGGTACTGCGAAGTACAGCTTAGCCAGGACACTAAGCTTCTTGTACCGGTCCTGGTTGATTCTCCACTACTCCAGTGGGTTGGCCTGGGGTGGGATGTATGGCTCAGTGAAATACAGTGCAACTTCGCTTTGTTGGTTATCATTATCGTTGTAGTAGTCCTCTCCAAAAAGTGTGTTGAGGGTTTTGAGCGCCAAATAAAATGAAAGGAGACTCGCAGCAAAATGCAGGGTGACGTTGCCTACCTTTTTTGGTTATGTTTTCATAATTTCTAACGTCACAACTATTAGAATTCACAACACATGGAAAGCTTATTATACATTCAATTTAAATGTTTTTCACCAAAAAAAACTACGCTCATAAGTATTCGGAAAAAAAATTGAATACTAACTTACTTTAGGATATCCGGAAATTCAATTAACCATGCCCATCCCTACCATGGAGGTGTGGACTTGCAGGATTTCTTCTCCCCTAACTCTGTCCGTGCCACAGTCTGCAGCCTTACATCATCCGTGTCGCCCCTTCTCTGCTTTCTCTCTCAGCATCTTTCTCTCACTCTTACTGATCCTCTCAGAGCCACAGCACTTGCAAAGCATGTATTTGCTTACAGTGGTATGTATTGTGGTATGCAATTGTTTATTGGACCTTGTTAGTCCATTATTTAATGTTAATATTGAATGAGTAGTGATGGAAATCTGTTAATGCCACATAAACAATCTTTTAGCATGATGTGTACCTTTAAGTAGCTGTTCCTCACAGACACGATGAGAATGCATTTGTGGGGAGGGTGGAGGAGAGGAATGGCGAGGTTGGTGGCAGGGTAAGGTGTGCTCAAGAGACTCAGGATGGAGCTGAGGTAAGAGGGTGCTTCGGTAGTGCCAGCTGGAGTAATTGGAGAAGTTGGAGCCGATGAGTCGATCAGTGAACTGCAACTCCTGGTCCACTGACACACCAGACATCTTCACTACCATTCGACGGTAATCCCAACAGTGAACTGAGTGAAGGAGGATGAAAAAGAGTATACATTAAAATTGAGACGGTAAGACATGTACAATGGAAGGTAAATGTGTATGTTATTTACACAATCAATCCGAATTGCATATTTATTTTATATTTTTTATGTGTAATTTCCCAAATCGGGAATGACAATTAATTTGGTGCATCCTGCTCCCTAAACAATATGGGTATTATACAGATATTTTGCAACTCCTTTGCAACATTCTTTCTCCTCTAGTGTACGGTGTTCATTTTAAGACATCCTCAGATCTCAGACTCAATTGTCAGACTCAAACGAAAAGGCGTCAAGTCTCAGACAAAAAGTCTTCAGACTCAGGCGAAACGGCTTCAGTCTCAGAAAAACCTCTGTCATTCTCAGACAAAACGCCCTCAAACTAAACGCCATCATTCTCAGACAAAACGCTCTCAAACCAAACGCTGTCATTCTCAAACAAAACGCTCTCAAACCAAACGCTGTCATTCTCAAACAAAACGCTCTCAAACCAAACGCCATCATTATCAGACAAAACGCCCTCGAACTTAACGCCATCATTCTCCAAAAAAAACGCCAATGCAAAATGAACGAATCGTTCACGAACGACATCACTACTCTATATCAAAAGTACGTTTTCTGGCTGTACCAGTTAACAGAAACAACACCATGGTATTCACTTTAAAAGCTGCTACTTTAGCTAATTCAGAAAGCCAGTCAGCAGCTCCCCCATCTAGTTAACTTTGACCAAAAAATTCTGACAAAGTTTAGTTTGAGGGCGTTTTGTCTGAAAATGATGGCGTTTAGTTTGAGGGCGGTTTGTCAGAGAATGATGGCGTTTGGTTTGAGAGCGTTTTGTTTGAGAATGACGGCATTTGGTTTGAGAGCGTCTTGTTTGAGAATGACGGCATTTGGTTTGAGAGCGTTTTGTCTGAGAATGACAGAGGTTTTTCTGAGAATGAAACCGTATCGCCCGAGTCTGACGACTTTTGGTCTGAGACCTGACGCCTTTTCGTTTGAGTCTGACAATTGAGTCTGAGATCTGAGGATGTCCTAAAATGAACACTGTACTAGTGAGTTTTTTCTGGGAGTTTTTACTTGTCTTCCTTGAGGGTTTAAGTTGGTTGAGGGGCAGTTCTATGGTCGTATGTGAAGCCCTCTATGACATTGCTTGTAAAAAGGGCTATACAAATAAATTTTGATTTGATGTGTTCTCTTCCTTTTAGTTTTGGTTAATAATCTAGCTGCAGAGCTTTGAATGACCTGTAGTCTTTCAGTGGTTTTCTTGGGAAGAACAGCAAAAAGTTTTACAGTAGTCCAGCCGGCTGGAATAAAAGCATGAATTAGCTTAATTTTGGTACCTGGTCGTACCTTCGCTATATTCCTGAAGTGAAAGAAAGTCGTTTTGGTCACTTAATTTGATCTGATATATTTTTTCATCCAGTAATACACGATCCGTGAACCCAATAAGCTTTTCCAGTCTATTGATTAGGATGTTGTGATCAATAATATCAAATGCTGCACTGAGATCTAACAGGATAAGGATAGAGACTTTATTTGCATCAGAGTTTAGTCTGAGGTCGCAAATTATTTTGGTGAGAGCAGTTTCAGTGCTGTGATATTTTCTGAAACCTGATTGAGAGACTTCCAAGATGTTATTTTCTTCAAGAAAGGAATTCAATTGGACTAATACCATCTTTTACAATACATTATTAAATGGAAAATTTGATATTGGTCTGTAATTTGCAAGTATACTGTTATCCAATTTGGGTTTCTTTAATAGGGGCTTTACAACAGCTGTTTTAAAGGCATCTGGGAAAACGCCAGTTCTAAGGGATGTTCACAAGCTCTTCTCCTGCCTGGCCCCCCAGAGTGGTGGAATCAACTCCCCACCTCCATCAAGAGAAAGCTCAAGACGCACTTGTTCAGGGAGTACAACGGTACTTAGGAATGGTTTGCTGAACCCAATGCTAGTTTCCTCAAGGATCACAATGACTCTTGCTTAGAGACTTGTTGCTCTTGTTGGTTAGTGGTAGCTGATTTAAACTGTTGTATTCTATTTGAGTTAATCTTATGTTTTTATTTTATTTTACTGTTGCTTGTTTTCTACAGGTACACTTGCACTTACAGATTCATGTTGTTTAAATTGTAACTTGCTTAACTACATGCTCTTATGGTTTTTTCCCTTTGGCACTTATTTTTTGGTTGTGTGTGCTTGTTTTGGCTACCCGCAATGCTTTGGGGCTATCTTGTTGTTGTTATCAGTGACCTATGCACTTTGTAAAGCTCTCTCTTGGAAGTCGCTTTGGATAAAAGCGTCTGCTAAATTAATAAATGTAAATGTGTTTATAATCTCTAGCACCAGATCTGAGACACCATCAAACACTCGCTTACATTTTTTGTGGGTATTGGATCATTATCTGAGATTGTAGAGTAACATTTACTGACAATTTTGCAAAGTTCACTTAGTGTGATACATGTAAATGTGCTCATGGTTCAGGGCTCAAAATTAAGATTTTTTGGCACTGGCCCCACTGGGCCAGTGGGTTTGAAACTTACTGGCCCCAAGACCATTTTTACTGGCCCCCCCTCCAAAAGTTGTAATTTATCATTGTTACAACAAAACCAAAGACTTATAAGTTATGTTATTCTGTTAATATGTTTAACCATTTATTAAACACATCCTGGATATAAAAATAACAACAATGAAATCACATTTCTAGTGATAAAAAATAAAAAGGTAATAGTCAGCAAAACAGTTGACTTTTAACCTCAAACATGACGTGCTCTCTTCCCTGCTGACAGCCATCTCTGCACAACTCTGTCTGACAGAAACTGAAACCTCTGGTCCGTCAATGCTAATATATAAAAACTTCCATAGCATTTAATCAGTATGATACTAGTAAGTACCCAAGTCGACACCATTCTTCTGCTGCAATTCAATAGTCTAAGGGAACGAAGCGAACGGCTGGCCTGTCTTGATTATGTGATATACCGTTGTTATAAGTTGTGCAATAACACGTTGGGCATCTACATTTAAATTCCTGACAAGCATGGTCAACGGCCTGGGAGATGGATTGTCAACCATCCATTTAGCTGTCACGCAAACCAGGTGCTGTCTGCTAGCATGGCTGGTCAGGGATTGTTTTCGAAAAATGGTCGGTGCCTTGGTAAAAGTATCTACTTTTGTCTGCTTTAGACGGGAACATACGACAGACGACACAGTGCATCTTCGTTCCATCAAAAGAGTTGCTTCCGTTTGAACTCGTAGCTCTACTTTGCTGCCATCTTCACTTTGTCCCGCGCCAGTTGTTAAAAAATTTATCGAGATGAGAGAATTACAATATGACGTCTCGTCACTCACTTCTCAACTCTTGATTTGACAACTGTGCGCCCCACGAGCTGCTAAGTTATTTATGCATTTAGCAGATAGCAAAACATATGAAGGATTTTAACTTTTCAATCAATAATTTGCAGTGGCCCGATCGGGCCAGTGAGTTGCTAGTTTAACTGTCCCAACGTTACTTTTTACTGGCCCCGGGCCATCGGGCCATCGTTATTGTCGAGCCCTGTGGTTACATTGCAGGATCTACTGATGTCAGTTTCACCTCCACTAGTAGTGATACAAGCTCTGATACAAGTTATTTTGTTCTTGAATAACAGAGCAAGCTCTTCACATTTAACTGCTGAGGATAGAGGGGGGGCAGGGAAAGTGTTAAGGAGCTGGTCAATGGTGGAGAAAATACATCTGGATTTTCCTGCATTTTCTGTAATAATGTTGGAAAAATATTATTTCCTTGCTAGACTAGGTGGTAGTTAGTGTATCTTTATAGATATTGTAGTGGATAGTGATCTTTGTTTTTCTCCATTTTCTCTCTGCTGCACGGCATTTTTTTTTTTCACTAACATTTAATTAGTCTAGATGTCTTCTTTGGACTAAGAATTATTTTGTGGTTTATGTTAAGATGATTTCCACATCAAAAAGTATACAATGATGGTCTGAGAGGGGTATATCAGTTATTGAAATATTATTGATGTTTAGTCCAGTTGTTATTACTAGATCTGGTATGTTTCCGTGCCGGTGTGTTGGATCTATTATGTGTTGAGTTAGATCAAAACAGTCAAGGAGATTTAAAACCTCAATAGTTCTTGGGTCAGATTTTTTATTTACTTGGATATTTAAGTCTCTGTTTAGAACTACTTTGTCATATCTGGTGACACAGTGATAATAGTTCAGAGAACTCTTGTATGAATATTGGCGAGTGCTTGGGTGACCGATATATAATAACAAAAGTATTGATTCTGTTTTGATCTTTATAGCAAGATATTCAGCTGCGATATCCTTCACAATGGATAAAATGGTACATTTTAGTACATTATGGATCCAGAAATAACATCTGGGTTGGATGGAAGTCGAGAACCAGTCGTGTATACCTTTTATCCCCGTGGACAGATTATCTCAATCGTCTGATGATATTACTTACCGTCACAGACTTACAGTCTGGTGAAAAGGCGCTGATGTCGGCCACGGTCATTTCTCTATTTCTCACTATTACAGATTATGAAAGTGCAGATTGTAAGATTTTTAATGATGTGTCATACATTGAACTCAGAAAATAGTTTAAGATGATACCCCTATCTGAATGTTGGTAAACCTGAAATGCTCTTGCAGAGAAATCCCCCATGAAAGATTCTAAACCATTTCACGCCTTGACACATGGTGTGATTATAAAAAAATTGATATCTAGATATAGTCAAATCTTTTACGATATTCGATATATATCACAATATGTTTGCATTTGCATTTAAATAATACAAAAACATGATTTTCTTTTGCCCCCATTAGAAAACAAAAACAATTTAGATAGGACAGCTATTGTTACAAAGTACAACATGTGTAGTGCAAATTGAAGCAGTTGCCATGACATGGTACTTGCAACTTGACAAAATGGACCTCACATGGAACAATTCATGCAAAGGTCCTTATGTGACAGGACAAAAAGAGAGCAAAAGAGAGTGCCTGTGCGAGTGCAATTTTCTCTTTGTGAGCATGTGCACAAACGGTGTCTGTGTGTGTCTGTGAACACAGGTGAGATCTTAAAACTAGGGATGCACCAAATCCAGGATTCGGTTTCGTATTTCGGCCGAATATTGGGCTTTTTGATGGGGTTCGGTTTCAGCCAAACCTTACGCTTGCACTACGCATGCTACACTGGTCGACGTAATGATGCCGCCGTTGATTAAGGGAAGGTGTTTACGAAGGCTGAAAGAAAGTGAAAATGGAACTTGTGAGCAGAAAAAGTGTTGTTTGGCAGTACTTTCAGTCATAAGAAAGCGTTTAAGTCGAGCTATATGTTCAATTTGCAATGCCGATTTGTCTCGTGGTGGCAAGGACCCTAAACCAGGGTTTTTCCTGGGTCAAAATGGGTCTTTGGTGCTAAAAAACAAACAAACAAAAAACTGTCTGTGTTACCGTGTCACCTTATTAGCAGACATCTATGTTCTTTTTTTTTTACCATTTCATAAATAATGGAGGCTATGCTTGAGGAAATAATTTTGCTTCCACTTAAGATTAAAATAGATAGGCTAATAGATTGACAATAGTCCAAGCCCCATGGTGCTATCATGTATGGTTCAAAGATTTTCAAGGTTTACCTCTTTACATATATATGCAAACTACTGAAATATAAATCAATAGAATCTAGACCTAACCAGTGGTCAGAAATGGAAAACACAAATTATAGTTTATCGAAGCAAGCTATTGTTTGCGCACATCACAGTTGCGTCTTTGAAGCAAGCTATTGTTCGCGCACATCACAGTTGCGTCTTGATCAGACAAGAAGACACATTCGATCTTTCTATCAACGCGATTACTATTGATCAAAACAGAAGGAGGGTTCGGCTGTACTTGAAAAATACTATTAAACATATTCGCAGACATGCACTGGACGAGTGATTAATTGCGAAGACGGCTCCAATAGAAGTTTTAGCGAGCACATAGAACTTTATATATATTTTCAAATCAATGTATTTATTTACAGGTGTTTTGCAATTTCCTTTTATTTTCTTCGTTGGCTGCGTTGGAAATCGTTAAATTTACATGTATGCATTTAGCAGACGCTTTTATCCAAAGTGACTTCCAAGAGAGAGCTTTACAAAAGTGCATAGGTCACTGATCATAACAACGAGATAGCCTCAAACATTGCAGCCAAAACATGCAAACAACGTACATTGTGAAAAAGTACCAAAGGGAAGAACCATAAGAGCATGCAGTTAAACAAGTTACAGTTAAACAACAAGAAACTCAAAAAGTGCAAAAGTGTACCTGTAGAAAAACAATCAACAGTAAAATATTTCACAGCGACCACAAGAATTTAAATCTGTTACAACTAAGCAACAAGAGCAACAAGTCTCTCAATAAGAGTCATTGTGATCCTGGAGGAAACAAACATCAGGTCCAGCCAAGCATTCCTAAGTGCCGTTATACTCAGGTTACTTTTGTCAGCATTTTGAGTGGAAATATCATTTGTACAGGTGTATTCGTGCACGTCGGGCTGGCCCTCGCAGCGGAACGACAGTTTACCGGCCGCTCTGTCCATTTGCGCACCTCACAGTTGCGTATTGATCGGACAAGAAGACACGCTTATCAACTCGATTACTATTGATCAAAACAGAACGAGGATTCAGCTGTAGCCAACTTGAAACATACTATTGAGAACATATACGCTGACATGCATTGCACGCGTGATGAACAGCATCTTTTTTAACGAATATATAGCAGACTTTTTTTTTTGCCTTAGGCACTAGGGATTTGTCATAGGTGCTCAGGAAAACGGCTTAGGCGCGCGCCCAAATTTTCTCTATGCAGGAAAAACCCTGCCCTGAACAATACACAACATCTCCGCTGTTAAAACATTTGCGGATGACACATCCGAAAAAAATTCAAGAGATCTAAAAGGCTAATATTTTGGATATTGATTGGATCTTGAGATAGGCATATGGTAATTGTCAAAATAGTTTTTCACCCTTGTCTTCCTGGCATAATGTTGCCTATTCTTTGTTTTTACAGTTAAAATAAAATGAAAAATACACTGCAGTGGATGTTGTTTACTTCATTAATGTGTTACTGTGTTAATGGACTGAGGATGGGAGTAGGATTCGATATTCGGTTTTGGCCGAAACACAAAATCTGGATTTGGTGCGTTCCTACTTAAAACACAAGAAACACAAGGACAAGCAATATATATATATTTTATATCTGATATTCGCGATATTTGTTGGAAAACGAGGGAAAAACCTTTCAGTTTTTGGACATGCTGCAATGCATGCTGGGTACCCAAGGGCGCTGACGCTGATTACCTAGCTGTGCTCCAACTGTTTAATATGAGTATTAGCTTTGGTCAGCTTTAGGACAAAAGTTGAGAAACGGTTTGAGATTTCAAGGTGAAATTGCATTAAATTGCGCATGATATTTCAGAATGATGTCTGCCTGTTTAACTTAACAAGTAATCAAAATTATGACAGGCCAAAAGCCTGTGCCTGGATTCGAACCTGTGACTTTGCGCTTGGCAGACAACATTTCAACCCATTGAGCTACCCGCAAGGCTGAGAAAATCTGGTCAGTTTCTGTAAAAAAAAAGTACGCTGTTTCTCCTGTGGTAAGCGTTGTTAGATTCAGCCAAGGTTGAAACAGCTCTAATTAAATCATATTTTGACGTACCAAGGTGAAAGTTTCATTGTACTTCAGAGTGATGTCATCTTGAACCCTATTAGGTTTGAAAAACCATCATTCAAAATGAAATTTGATTTAGTGACAAACAAATTGAGGCAATGTTGACATTTACATAAGTACATCCCTTTCAGCCATTTTGTATTTGATTCAACTGTGTTAAGTAACGTTTTTTGATACGTCAAGGATACATATCTGTTCAAAATTTCAGTCAATTAGGCCTTTTGGTTCAAATCCATCATGGCGGACCTTATGGGTCCTTGAGGCTTTTTTGTTCCCCATGAGAAATGAGGCATGCACACCAGGTTTCAGAAGAATTGGAGCAATGGGGTGGACAAGCCATCACTTTGAAAAACGGACTTTAGGGCGTGTCCTGTGGCGCCCCCTACAGTCAAATGTGTCCCATATTTGGTGTGGGGGTACCCACTCGGATGTAGTATCACTGTGCCAAATTAGAAAATTAGTTACCAATAGCATGTTGAGTTATTGTGGCGCAAGGAGAAGAGGAATAATACAAATAATAATAATTATTATAATAAAACTAACGAAAACACCAGGTTTCCTCCTACCGGAGGAACCCTAATAAGATGAATATGTATAGCTCAATATGTTTAGCCTATAGGGCTTTCCCCACTCAGTCGACTAGTCGATTGTTTGGTCGATATGCTCTTGGTCGACTAAGATTTTTCTTGACAAGCTGCCGTATGGCAGTGCGAGATCTGATTCCTGCTTGTGTCACCATTGCTGAATTAAAGAAATGTTCTACAGAAATTGTAGATTATATTATTTAAGACAAATAAAGGAACTCAAAAAATATATATTTGGGTGTGTTACTGTTTTCCCTTTTGTTAATCAGTGTTTTGTGCACACGGCACATGAGCACAATTGTAGCTTTTAAGGCCGATTTAGGGTTCTCCGTTTTCCAAAAAACTGACACGTGGGATAGGGGTGGCCGGTATACCGGTATGAACACGAATACCGGTATTGCGTTGTGCCATGATATGTATTTTGCCATATCATGGATATCACGATATATTAATAAATGTATTAGTAAAGTGTTTCGGTTTGATATAAAATATAAATCAAGTGATACTGCCTAGTGGGCTAGTTCAAATTTGTATCTTTTGAAAAACATGCAGCATGAAAGCTGCACGCATTGTGCCAGCCAATGGAAGTCAACAAACAAGATAGCGCAACTCCAGAGGAAGCAAACATTCATATGAGTAAACTCCTTTGTTGGCAAGTGTAAGCAAGCGTTAATGATGTCTGAAAATAACGCCAGTGGGGTTGATTTGCCGGACAAAGAAGAATAGGTAAAAAAAAAAAATTAGCCCCTGTCGTTAGCCTACTCTAAGTTGTGTCATTGAATTGTGCCAGCCAAAGGTGGAAACACTAGCTATCTCTTTCACCACATGAAAGCCACGCATGTGCGCAAAAATGAATCTACCAGAATGCGTTTGACAAATCCAATGCCAGGTTGTTTAGAATTGTGAAATGTATGCTTATTGTAGGCCAACAGAATCGAGTATTCAGCCATGTAATAATGGTTTATAACTAGAGCTAAATCACAAATATTTAACAGTTTTTTTGCGATCCCATAAACGTAAGCTACTGTTGAACGCGTAGGCTACTGAGAAGTCGATCTTCCGTGGCAATTAAATGCGGCAACATTTGGAAAATTCAACTCATGTGACAGTGACACACCGGTGTTACCCAATCCAAATCCGTCCGAGTGAAGTAGATTAGCAGCTGCAGTGCGGATTGCATTGTCATGACATTTTAAGAATAACTAATATATCGTGAAAAATATTGTTACTAGTCAAATAGCTAGTTATGTATATACACATGTGTATAATCAAAGACATGAAGCAAGATTGCGGGGGGGTGTTCCATCAACGTCGATTAAGGGAAAGCGAGACTTATTTCGCCAAGTCTCAATTACTTTAGCGAGAGTTCCGTTCCATTAAAGTGGATTATTCTAATTATGCTACGTAACCAAGGTTCGGAACTAGCCTGATCCGTGCCAGGCTAAAAGTCAAGCTAAACTCAAATGTGTTGCAAATAATTTCAAACAGGCAGAAACAAAATTTTAAAAGACAGTTCCGTTGAGTAAATTCCTACGCGTAAAGCACTTTAGTCTGTGTTCGGAAAGGTACATTCAGACTTTTTGAAGTGCAGACTTGAATGATTCACGTGTTTAGGCCTACTTCATCTCCAAAAAATATATTAATTTAAATTAACAAGTTAACAAATAATGTCAGTTTATCTGTTTTCAAAAGCCATTGGTTAATTGACATAAAATAAAGTCTTCGAAACTAAGCAGAGCATCAAGACTTGGATTGACGTCGGATTTCGTCTTCACCACAGCATTGAAACTGCATTAGCCAAGGTAGTCAATGATCTATTATTAGCCTCTGACGAGGGCTCTAGCTCTGTCCTGGTTCTTCTAGACCTAAGTGCAGCTTTTGACACTGTGGATCATGAGATTCTCCAGGAACGTATGGGGAACTATGTTAGGATTTCTGGTAGTTCACTTCAGTGGTTTAGATCGTATCTATCTGATAGATGACAATGTGTCCACTATGATGGCTGCTCATCCAGGAGCTCCACTGTAAAATGCCACAGAGTACCACAGGGTTCAGTTCTTGGCCCTGTTATTTTCACTCTATATGTTGCCTTTAGGAAACATAATTAGAAACTCTGGGGTAATTTTTCACTGGTATGCAGATGATACTCAGCTATACACAGTCTATAAAGCCTGGAGAATTTCCACATGCCATGGAAAAATGTGTTTCCGGGTTGAGAACTTGGATGACAGCAAATTTCCTTCTTAATTCGGATAAAACCAAGGTTAAAATTTCCGGCCCTAAAAAATACAGGAATAATTTATCCAATCTGACATTAGACTTAGACGGCGTCAAAGTATCTCAAAGCCAGCTGGTAAAAAATCTAGGAGTCACATTTGACCCAGACCTTTTGTTTGAGTACCATATTAAGCAAATCACCAGAACCGCATTTTTCCATCTACGTAATATTGCCAAAATACGAAAATTCCTCTCAAAGGATGATGCTGAAAAACGAATACATGCTTTTGTTACGTCCCGATTGGACTACTGCAATGTGCTGTTCTCTGGCCTCCCAATTACCTACCAAAATTTTTTATAGCGGGTGCAAAATGCTGCTGCTAGACTATTGACTAAAACAATAAAGTTTGATCATATAACATCTACTCTTATCTCTTCACACTGGCTCCCTATCCAAGCCAGAGCTGATTTCAAAGTTTTACTACTAATTTACAAATCTCTGCATGGATTGGCACCACTGTACCTCTACGGTCTCCTTGCACCCTATTGCCCTGCAAGGACTCTAAGATCTCAAGATGCCGGCTATCTGGTAATACCCCAAATTAAGAAAAAAACAGCTGGAGGTAGGGCGTTCTCATATAGAGCACCTCTTCTCTGGAACAAATTACCTGTCTCAATTAAGGAGGCTGATACTGTTTCGACATTTAAAACTAGATTAAAAGAGGACTTCCGGTGGCGCGAGAGCGAGATGGACGCATAGTAGAGAGCTCCTCTAATCGGTTTTAGAAAAATACCTCCTATTAAAAAATATCAGAATCATATACATCTAAAATCCAATGTGAGAGGAGGGAAGATGCAAAAGAGTCAAAAGAACGACAAAAAGATGCCTAAAAAGTCAGGAAATGGGAAAGAGGGAGAGGAGGAAATGGCCACGAGTAGGAGTAATGAAGCTAACATTAACAATGTGTTAGAAAGTCTGTCACAACTATCTAAAGAGCTGAAAGATTTCAAACAGGACATGAGAAAGGACCTAAGTGAATTTAAAAGCAATGTCACGAAGTCTATGAAGGATGACCTTGCCGAATTCAAAGTAGAAGTTCTGCATGAGTTGCAGAGTCAGAAATGCTAGCATTACTGAGGCGCAAATACGCATAGCCGACCTGGAGTCAGTCTGCCTGGAATTGAAAGACACGTTGATAACAGTGGTGAAACAAAGCACGGAGATGCGGGACAAGATGATTGATCTGGAGAGCCGCTCTAGACAAAATAACCTACGAATCTATGGAATACCAGAAGGCAAAGAAGGTAAATCAGTCGCTCACTTTGTAAGTGAACTGCTCGAAAAACAGCTCGGTCTTGCACTGATCCCTAAGCCAGCTGCGACAGCAACTCCTAGATCGATAATAGTGAACTTTCTTCAATTCCGAGTCAAAGAGTTGGTTCTTCAGAAAGCCTGGCAGACGAAGTTTGAGATCGATAGACAGCAAATTTTCTTTGATAATGACTATGCAACTGACATCGTGAAGAAACGCAAAGCATATGGGCCGATCAAAACCATATTGAAGGAGAAGGGGATCCGTTTCCAGACACCCTACACGAGGATGCGGGTCCACTGGGAAACTGGACTACAGATCTACGGGAATGCAGATGAGGAGGCCGAGGACCTGAATAGACGAGGATACCAGGTGACTGTGGAGAAGACAAACACTGCAACGGCCGTTGAGGAACGGCTGAATGAGCTACTTCCATGGAAAAGCACCACTTCAGGCAGAGCAGCTCACCGTGCAAGGGACAGACTCACAGAGTTTAGAAGGGATCATGACTGACGGACCAGGGAGATAAACGCTCAAAGAAAGAAGAAATCGTAAGCTCATTTTTGAAGAGACATAAAAATAGAGGTATTATTTTGGTTATTAGATTACACATAAATCTACATTGAATTAGATTCCCATTCGATCTGAGTCTCTGTTATAATCTATTTAGATTGCATATAATTTTGAAGGCAAGGTTTCTACCTATTGCTAGCCTGCTCTTTTGTTGCTGTTTTTTTATTTTCTTCCCCTTTCAATGCGAACTACAATCGATTCAGGGCGACATATATATAGACTAAAGACTCTAGCAAGTCTATCTTTCAAAACCGATTGAGGAAATGGCCTTAGCACCGAATGTTGGACATTTCTAGTAGGAACGAGTATTTTCTCACCACTAGGGAGGGCCCCTACGAGCATGAGGCACCTTTCCCTCCTCCCACCAACAGGGAACATAGAGGATGGCTAAACTCATCCTTTTCTTTGGAAGTCACAATGTTCTATGTTCTATGTTCAATTTATAGTTAAGAGTTCACTTACTGTTATTCTTTTTATGTTAAGGTCTGGATTGCAGTATTACAACCACGGAAATGATAGAGAATAGCATTAAGATACTGTCATTGAATGTTAATGGTCTTAATAATCCCATTAAGCGTAAAAAGGTAATGACCAAATTGAAAAAAGACAAAGCTCAAATTATATACCTACAGGAAACACACTTGTCTGGGCAGGAAAGCAAGAAACTTAAGAAGTTTGGCTATACCAATACATTTCATACAGTCCCTGACAAAAGTCTTGTCACTTATCCATTTTGTAGAAACAACTATTTATAACCTGACTTTTAATTAATCAATTGGTTTTAGAAATGGCTCATATGAAAGCTAAAACCCTCCCAAATTATGTTTAATATACTAAAATAAATTTGCTTCCCTGAAGAAAGATTTATAATTTAATGAACAAAGAAAGGTCAGATTTTGGCAAGACAAAAGTCTTGTCGCCTTGTCATATGATGCACCCAATCCTAGATTACAGCCTCACCTGTGATCAATAATTGATCAATCAATTATTGGGTGTGTATAAAAAGAACCCCAGCACAACAGACCTTCACATAAACTGCAACTTGACCTCTGACAACATGCCTAAGATTCACCCTGAGACCAAAGTGTTGATTATCAAGAGTCTGAAGACCAGATCCACTGCTGAGGTGGCTAACACCATCAATGTGTCTCAGTGCCAAGTACAAAGAATGAGAAAAAGATTTGAAGAGACTGGAGATGTTTTTGACAAGCCTAGGTCCGGCGGACCCCGCAAGACAACTGCTCGGGAGGACCGTTTGTTGGCTCGAAAATCCAAGGCCAGCCCCTTTTTCACTGCAGCAGAGCTCCACCAGGCCTGGTCACTTCAAGTCCCCGTGTCAACCAGGACAGTTTGTAGAATTCTGTCTCGAAATGGCCTCCATGGTCGAATCAGTGCCCAGAAACCAGCACTAAACAAAAGGCAATTAAAAAAACGTGTGGCATTTGCCAAGGCCCACAGCCTGCCAATCTTCGGTGGAATTACATCACAGCCGCCGCAAATGAGACCTACTGGAGCGCGCATGGATCCGAGATTCACCCAGAAAACTGTTAAGTTTGGTGGCGGAAAAATCATGGTCTTGGGTTACATCCAGTATGGGGGTGTACGAGAGATTTGCAGGGTGGAAGGCAATATCAATAGCCTAAAATATCAAGATGTATTAGCTACCTCTTACATTCCCAACCATAAAAGGGGTCAAATTTTGCAGCAGGATGGTGCTCCATCGCATACTTCCATCTCTACATCAAAGTTCCTCAAGGCAAAGAAGATCAAGGTGCTCCAGGACTGGCCAGCCCAGTCACCAGACATGAACATCATTGAGCATGTCTGGGGTAGAATGAAAGAGGAAGCATGGAAGACGCAACCAAAGAATCTTGATGAACTCTGGGAGGCATGTAAGACTGCT
Organism: Hypomesus transpacificus; assembly: GCF_021917145.1. Lineage (NCBI taxonomy): Eukaryota > Metazoa > Chordata > Actinopteri > Osmeriformes > Osmeridae > Hypomesus > Hypomesus transpacificus. The sequence goes on from NC_061085.1 coordinate 1,233,343, forward strand.
TTCTTTGCTATTCCTGATGACTTCATCAATAAATTGTACGAATCATTGTCGAACCGCATGGATGCAGTCCTTCAAGCTCATGGAAGTCATACAAGATACTAAATATGGATCTCAAAGCACCACTACTTCATTCACATATGTTATGCAACATATTTTTGTATTTGAAGTAAATTATTTCTTTAATTTTCACATTACTTTCTGTAGGCGACAAAACTTTTGTCTTGCCAATTTCTGACCTTTCTGTGTTCATTAAATGATCAATATTTCTTCAGTGAAGCAAATTTATTTTAGTATATTAAACATAATTGGGGGGGGGTTTAGCTTTCATATGAGCCATTTCTAAAACCAATTGATTAATTAAAAGTCAGGTTATAAATAGTTGTTTCTACAAAATGGATAAGTGACAAGACTTTTGTCAGGGACTGTAGTTCCTTCCGTCAAGGTGGTAGAAGAGGTAATCATAGTAATATCAAATTCAGTCAAATTTGAATGTAACAAAATAATTAGTGACAAAGAGGGAAGATTTATTATTGTAAAGGGAAAATTAGAGAATGAAGTAATGACACTGGTTAATGTTTATGCCCCACCTGACAGTGGAAAGCATTTCTTCAAATCTCTGCTCAACAACATAATATTGGAAGTAGAAGGAATATTAGTTTGTGGGGGCGACTTCAATATTGTGATGAATAATAAACTAGATACAACAAATACAAATAAAAAAAACAACCAAGTCACTTCAATAGTCAAAACTACATTCAAAGAATTTGGTATAGCTGATCTCTGGAGGGAATTCCACCCCTCTAAGAGGGACTACACACACTACTCAGCCCCACATGATAGCTATGCCAGAATTGACTACTTTTTTATTAACAAAAAGGACTTGTACCGAGTAAAGGAGTGTGAAATTGAAGGAGCTGATGTCTCTGACCATTGTACAGTGTACCTGAAAATCCAACTAAAACCACAAGAGAAAATAAAATTGTGGAGACTAAATGTTAGCATTTTAAATGATAAAGCACTTGTCGAGGAAATAAAAGAGATTAAAACATACTTAACTGAAAATGACAATGGAGAGGTTAGCCCTGTTATTTTGTGGGATGCTCTTAACGCAGTCTTAAGAGGGAGGCTAATAGCTAAGACAGCGTTTATTAAAAAAGCTAAAGAGGAAACCTACAGGAGAGAAAAGGAGAAACTGACTGAGATTGAACATCTACACAAGAGAACAGGCAACCCTTCACTAATTCCTCAAATTAAAGAAGCTAGGAATAGTATAGATAAACTATTAAACATAGAAATTGAAAAGAAGACAAGATTCTTAAAACAATCTTATTATGAAGTGGGGCCTAAGGCCACTAGATTACTAGCAAAAAGATTAAAAAAACAACAGGCTGATAGGATGATCCATAAGATAAGGTATGTAACCACAAATAAAATTACCTATGAGCCTAAGGAGATTGAAACTCATTTTAGAAACTATTATAAGAATCTCTATAACCAACCTCCATCGGCTAATATTGAGCAAATTAATGCATTTCTACAGACACTGGACTTGCCAGCAATTGGGGAACAACAGAATGGTCTTTTGACTTCTCCAATTACAAGAGCAGAAATAGAAAAAGCAGTGAGTAGACTAAAGGCAAATAAATCTCCCGGGAGTGATGGTCTACCATCAGAGTGGTACAAAGCATTCAATGAACAACTTATACCGGTACTTGAGGCATCTTTCAATCACACACTTGAGAATGGGGAATTACCTCCATCCTGGAAAGAAGCTGTGATATCTGTGATTTCTAAGGGGAATGACAAGAATCCTGCTCAGGTTACAGATCTATATCAATACTCAATGTAGATTACAAACTATATACCTCAATTATTACAAAAAGATTTGATCACTTTATGAATGACGTCATAGATGAAGACCAGACAGGCTTTATAAAGGGTCATCAAACCCATGATAATATAAGAAGAACACTACATATTCTTGAGTATGTTGGACACAACATCAGTGCAGCCTTAATAAGTCTTGATGCTGAAAAGGCTTTTGACTGTGTAAACTGGGAATTTCTTTATCAGGTACTCAAAAAATTTGGACTGAACAAGAAGGCCATTCAATGCATTAAAACACTTTATCAAAAACCAACTGCAAGGATTAAAATAAATGGCAGTCTGACAGAGAGCATACAATTAGAGAGATCTACCAGGCAAGGTTGTTGCCTATCACCAACACTTTTTGCAATTTTTATAGAACCGCTGGCGCAAGCAATTAGACAGAATGAGGATCTTAAAGTTATTAATGTTGGGAATGAAGACCACACCATTGGGCTTTTTGCTGATGATGTGATCTGCTACCTAAAAGACCCGGACACATGTCTTCCTGTACTAATTAACCAATTTGAGATCTTTGGTTTTTATTCTGGTTATAAGTTGAACTTGATGAAAACTCAGATATTAACATTGAACTATTCCCCATCCAAAGCTATACAACAAAACTACAATCTAAACTGGAAATCAACAACAATGAAATACCTTGGGGTAACCATAACAAGGGGGATGGAAGACTTATATGAAGCCAATTTTGTTAAAATGGACAAAACTATCAAGAATGATATAAACAGGTGGGTTGTCCTGTCCCTAGACTTTAGTTCACGAATAGAGGCCATAAAGATGAATGTTCTCCCACGACTCCTCTACCTCTTTCAGGCTCTTCCCATGAGATACCTGAAAAAAAAATCAGATCATGGGACAAAATGATCTCAAGGTACATATGGAATGGACAAAGACCAAGAATCAGATTTGAGACTCTTCAACTTGGGAAACATAAAGGGGGAATGGCGTTGCCAAACCTCAAGGAATATTTTCATGCTGCACAGATTAGACCTATAGTTTGCTGGTGTGATGAACGCTATGAGGCTAAATGGAAAAACCTTGAACAATATGTACAAGGAAGGGAAATCCAAAGTCTCATTGGGGGTGGTAAGGACGCTAAAGATTTAATTAAACAGATGGACAGGATCACCCAATTTACATTCAAAGTGTGGTATGACACCACGTGTAAATATAAATTAAAGGGTGATCTCAGACTACTTAAGTGGGCAGCCTATGACGAACAATTCATTCCAAACATTCTTGACCAGAGATTCAAACAGTGGATAACAGCACTGTGTACAGTAACAAAAGAGGGTAATTTCATGAGTTTTCAGCAGATGAGAGAAATGTTTGCTTTGTACAACTGGGATCATTTCAGATATTTGCAACTAAGGGACTACTGTGAGAGGGAGGTAAAACCTAATACAAACCAGGAAAAAAATTGTGTAATTTCAATTGTAATAGGAACATACAACAGAATAATATCTGCATTGTATCAGCAATTAATGGAGAGTAAAGGGAATTCAAACCTATATGTCAAGCAGAAATGGGAAAAAGAGTTGGGTGTGAATATTTCTGAGCAAGATTGGCTACATATATGGAGAACCGAGCAATCTACTGCATCATCACGTTCATGGAGAGAACACTGTCTTGTTTAGTCAATTCTATGATTGTTATAGGGAAGTATGTGAGTACTTTCTATGTAAACCTGGGGTCAGCGTTTGCCTATGTGTGTATCACATGTAACTTTTAAATTGTAATTATAGCTTATGTTCACATTGCCCATCTAGATGTTACAAATAAAGTAAACCTGTTACTGTATATTGTTACTGTTATAGTTCCGTTGCTGTATATTGTTATTGTTATAGTTGTTGTTACTAGTTGGAGACAACGGGGGACTGGTTGTTTTCATCCTTATTCGTAGAAGTATAACCTATTTTAGAGTTCTTTCCCCTGGAACAGATTTTATGTTCCAACCGAGGGGGGCTGTCGCTGTTTTGGTGTGTGGGGCTGCATCAAATACCCTTTTAGCTGTTAAATTGCTGCACTAGTCCACACTTGACCGGTGGGGATTTCATTCTATTATGACTGTATTAGCTGCTCCTGGCATTCTCTAATCCCTGCTCTCCTCTCTCTGTCCCCCCCCACACATTCCCTGTGGTGTGGGGGGTTTGAGCTGTCAGGACCTGCCTGGTCGTCGGTCTGCCAACGCTGGACCAGGTCGTCAACCGGAATCCAGTCTCGGACAGCCAACAGCGAGTTTCCCGGTCCCATCCAACGTCTATAAAGCCGAACAATGGATTTTGGTGTTTCAAAACCCATTGACACTGTATGACTATGTTTAGCTTGTGTTCTGCTCCTCTCTCCTACGAACCGTCTCTGGAGGAGGGGATAACTCTCTGAATTGCTCCTCCCAAGGTTTCTTCAATTTTTTCTCCCGTCTACGGTTTTTCTGGGAGTTTTTCCTTGTCTTCCTTGAGGGTTTAGGTTGGTTGAGGGGCAGTTCTATGGGCATATGTGAAGCCCTCTGTGACATGCTTGCGTGTAAAAAGGGCTATACAAATACATTTGATTTGAAGACAAGTTACAATCAATTATATGTATCCTTTCTTTGACAAGCCTGTGGTGGATGAAGGTGCTCAGATTAAGAGCGTTTATCCCACTAGCCCCAAGGGTCTTCAGAGACAGAAGTAATGCTTCCCTGACCAGTATCTGTGGAAGAACTATAGGTTCAGCAGACCCAGCTTAGTTTATCTAGATAGATTTAATTGTCATTCTTAAAAAAACAAACATAAAATATAACTGCAAGCAGCAATGGCGGATTCCTCCAAACACTGCGAACCATTGAAAAATGTATATTCTTGACAAATTGTAACTGTATAGAAAAATCTATGCTGCAGAATTACCAGTGGGATACCAAATCTGAAATGCAATACCATCAAGATCCACATGGCCTTTTGTTAAAGTGTGGTAGTTACTCTTGGCCTATACAATCAATGTTTCAGGATTTGGAGAACTTTTTACTATTGCATACAAAATCGGAAAAGCAATACCATCAAGATCCACAAGGGCCTTTATTTCAAGCCAAGAAGTGAAGGGAGTGGGCTTGTTTAGCCTATCCATTCCAGAAAGCCTTGTATCTTTGTGCTTTAGGGCGTGGCCTGTAGCGCCACCTATGGGTAATGGTGGGCCATTTGTGGTGTGGTAATTACTCTTGGCCTATACTATCAATGTTTCAGAATTTTAAAAACTTTTTACCATTGCATACAAAATCGGAAATGCAATACCAACAAGATCCACATGGGCTTTGGTTAAAGTGTGGTTGTTACTCTTGGCCTTTACTATCAATGTTTCAGGATTTTGAGACCTTTTTACCATTGCATACCAAATCGGAACTGCAATGACACCAAGGTCCTCAAGGGCCTATGCAGACATTCAAGGAATGAGGGGGGCTTGGTCAGCCCACACTCTCCTGAAATGTTGCGTGTGCGTCTTGCCAAGCCCGGGCAGGAGGAGGGGAGAGAGGATTTAGCCAAAAAGCTCTGAAATTAGCCAAGCATGTAAATTTAAAATATTAATTAAAAATCGACTTTTCATCTTACATTAAACTTTTTTTCAGATTGAGTACTAAACATTCTCAAGAGTCTTCATATGAACTTGTGATTGAATCAATGTATCACTTTTTGACCGGCTGATGTGTACAGCATAATTTTAGCATTAGCGATACATTTGATTTGCTGTATATCAATCGTTATTGGAGATATGAAGTTGCCTTTGCACATTGTAACATGTAATGTCTTCCACCGATATACCAACTTTGGTGTTGATATCTAAAAAATTTGATGAGATTTGATCCAATTTCCTGTGTGGTTGCTTTTTTGCCAATTTTGATTGGCTGTACCGGACAAACGGTTGTGACAATCAAAATTCTTTTCGATAACTTTTGTTAGACTTGGTCTGAAGATCATCTCTGGTCATTTTGAAGAAGATTTGACAAAATTTGTAGGAGGAGTAGGCTTTCAGAGGTTTTTGATAAAACCGGAAATGGCGGACAATCTATATAACCGGAAATTGACGCCATAGGGTGTGTTAAACTCGTCTTGATCCAGGGAATCCAATGGTACCTGATTTTTGAAAATCGGTCATATGGTTCAAAAGTTGCGTGTGTAAACACAAGTCCAACTTTGACCCATTGGTGGCGCTAGAGTGGTCTAATGGGAGACATGAAACTTGGTGTAGTTATAGAAATAACTGTCCTTAATGAGTGTGCCAAATTTCACAAAAAGTTGTCGATGGGGTCTAGGAGCTGCCATAGACTCCCATGGTACCCATCTGTAATTTAGGAAGTTTTAGGGTTAGTATAGTCGTTTATTTATTGCTATCTGTATATTTAGGAAGTTCACTTATCTAAACTCAGCATAGATGTAAATTTGTTCTGTGTACTTATATGTTATGTTATGCCAGGTGCTTGCGTTGTCTTGTCTTAAGAATTTCAGTGCCCAGTCTAACCTTGTGTTGCTCTGTGCACCTGACAAATAAAAGACTTGAACTTGAACTTGTACAAGAATTACAAATAATAAAACCACCAATAAAAATAGGTTTCCTCCTGACGGAGGAATCCTAATTATATATATATAAAATAACACTTTAGCAAAGCAATTTGGTGAGGGCGGGTTCCTACATAAACAGTTGCTGACAAAGAATTTCAGACAATAACTTAAACATAGTCTTGCATTAAGAATAGAGTCAACAAATTGAATAACTGTGCTAATGGTTGTTGAAACTCATTGCTCTGAGTTGGTGCATGTCAATTTAGGCAGAAGTCCATGTCTGGTGATATTTGACAACCTCAAACAGCATGAGTCTGCCACTGGGCCTATTGAAAAGGCTCTTGTTGGGGTGTGCCTGCCTTCGGCGAGCACAAACCATTGTTATCTCACATATATATTATTATTATTATTGTTTCTCTTCACACCCCTAAAACTCAGTCAATATTTGGACTACATAGACAACCTATCTGTCAAAAGTTTCGTCTTGGTAGCGATTGAGTTGCTTGTATTGGGATTTACGTTCCGTTGCACGGTTTAAGTAGACATTAAGAATTTGTGGCGAAAGGTGAAGCTAATGGTGGCTAACTTGCTAGCCACAGTCACTGACGCCACTAACGTCACTAACGTCACGAAAGCTTGCGTGACTATCTCTAGCAGAACATTAGTTTAGCAGCTTGTTAACTTATGGGAGATGGCTAGGCCAACTGCTTTACTGCAAGGCAGCTGCAGAAACGCCACAAGCAAAGAGGCCTGGGTGATAACTATTTGCTCATTTTACTTTGTGATATGACACACAGTTGTAATGTGTAATGTACAATATAAGCTAATATTATTAAGGAAGTCTACTACTACTTTCGGAAACAGTCTACTATTTCACTGAAGCATTAGCATCATGACATTAGCCTCTGTTGCCCGGGAAACACATACTACAGTGGTCTATAATGCATCTGTTTTCAATCGTTAAAATAAACATTCCTCACACGGATATATTATGACATTTGATTACAAGTAAACGATTTGTGGGTGAAATTATCATTACCAGTGGTTTCAAACCAGTATAGCTCACGACACTGCAACGCTGTAGCCTAGTCTACTAACGCTAGCTAACAAAAACATCTACACAGCTGTTTACAGTAGGAATTCAAACAGCGGCACATCCATTGCCACAACCTAAACTTTGTCAATCGGTTCATGAAAATAATTCATTTCAGCCTAGACCGTACAACGGATGTAACGTTAAATCGAATTCAACCAACGCAATCACAACAATACCAAGACGAACAGTCTAGTATGTAGTACAATCTACCGGGGCAGCTTCTCCACACAGGGCTTATCGCATTCTGCCTTGTTACTGACAATGATCGCTACCACTGACATTTTTATGAATGAGGGATTTCCCCCTAAATAAATTTCAAGCTTATTTACGTTTTGGGGGGCATATTTTCAGTTAGCAGATGGTATTGAATCGCGATTCCATCTGAGATAGCTACTGCTGGTACAGTACAGTAACGTTTTTTAAAAGAAGCTTATGAATCAATGCAATGAGTAGGCTACTAATGCCTGAAAATATCACGAGAAGGGAAAAACTTACAATGATGTTTAAATCATAGAGATTAGGTCATTTATTACACCGGTATATTTAGCCAATTTAAAACCTGCATGTAATAGCCTAATGTGTCACATTAAAGAGTTGTCTTAATAACAAATAGCCAGCTAGACCATATACTAGACGCCCAGCAGAAGTTTGTAGCCATATAAGGCCTATCTATATATATAGGCTACTTGATTTGGCTGCAAGATTCGCTGATTTTGGGTGTCCAAGATATGAAGGATTCTGATCTGTAGCAACAGTCTAGCCATGTAGCTAAACCTTCTCCGGGAAGAGTGGATTTTCGAAGTCTGGAAGAGAAATTTAGGCTAGTGCTACTTGCCCCACTGCACTAGACAAGTTATTAAAACTCAAATAAAATGAAATGCAATGTTGGGCCTACTTCACGTTATGTGCCACTCATTAGGCTACGTCTATCGATTTTAGTTGACCGAATTCTGCATCAGTAAAACACCAAAAAAGTGGCTTCGTCCCAAGATCTCTACAGACCGGCTAATTCAATCAAGCAGCGCTGCAAGACCCAGTGAAATGTATATCCTAGCTAGCGGTTTAGGCTGAAATGAAGTATTTTCATGAACAGACAGTTTTGACATTGACAAAGTTGAGGCTGTGGCAATGAAGTTAAGTAACAACTTTGTTGCAGGAGCATTCTTTGTCTACGTTGCGAGCTAACAGTGTCCGGTAGGCTTCTTCGCTATAAATAATGATGTCGCTATAAATAATGATGTTAAACCGAGACCATAAGCCCTCAAAGAAAATGTAAGGTCAAAGAAACAAAAGAAAGGTTTGAGGTCAAAAATTATCAATACAATAGGCTAATGTAATAATACAACTCCTAAATCCTTTTCTAACTAGACTCCTCTATCTTGCATAATGAAACATAACGTTTTTTAAGTAGTCTAATCAATAAGCCTGCGCTTGCCATCATTACTCAAATGATGCCATTCAGGGCGGTAAAATTACAAAATAGGACGCAAATGTCTCAGAAATAATAGAGAGCTATTTGTCTTCAAGGCCAACCAGAAACAGCTAAATAAGTCAATAGAACCCAATTGTTTTATAATTGCTCTTATGTTGCTTCCCATTGGCACTTGGTTGCTTATCACGGTCAGATGCGGCCTTACCTATGTTTCATCCGTTTCAATTGAAACGGGCCCCGCCCTCCAAGGGGGCCCCCAACAGACCAGCAAAAATCCCATTCATTCTCTCAGTAAGATATTGATTGCCATAATGTCTACTCTAATCGAAGGTAGACTGACCATGAGCTATGAGGCTGTGAAAGAAAGTTTCTGCTCAAGCCACAAGTCCGTAAATCAACCTTGTTATTTGCGATCTTTTGTTGAAATACTACACTACCCACAATCCTAAGCAAAACAACACTGACTGATATCTCTGATTGGTCAAACTCGCGGTTACCATGGCGACGTTTACCGCCCCCGCGAACAAGGTTAAAATGTTAGTTTGAGCAGGAAAATAAATGAAACGTACATATGCCAGTGGTGCTGAAAAACTAAAAATATCGGACAACAAAAGAAAAGCTTTATTCAGTTTACAAAAAGTGACTTATTTCTTTGGTCCAGCATCTGTAGAGCTGACTACCGGCGACAGCAGCGGTGTAGAGCTAACTAGCGTTACCGGCGACAGCAGCGGTGTAGAGCTAACTAGCGTTAACGGCGACAGTAGCGGTGCGCCCGGTGAGTGCATCATTGTAGAGCTAGAGCTAGTTACGATAAGTTTATGATAAGTTCGGTTCAGTGTCACGTCAGACTCGTTTTTCTTATTTGCTTTTGTTAAATAATTCAAATTGACGGGATGTTTGAGCTGTTTTTTTTTTAAGTCAGCCCAGACAGCTGAACATATACTGCGCTAGTCAATTAGCAGTGAAGTAGCCGTGCGTGTAAGGGCGAGGCTTATTCCAACTTACAGTAAACGCTGTATAATTATATATCGTTTTAATCAAATAAGGTTGGATTATTTCGATGTTGAGCTGCCCTGTTCATGAAGCTGAAAGTGCATGTCATAAAATAATATACCATTGATGGAAACCAACAGGAATCCTTGCCTTTTCTGCTCTATTATGTTTATGTTTTGGTAGGGCCCCATATTAGTTTTTGAAACGGGCCCCCAGATGCTTAAGGCCGCCCCTGATCACGGTGTATGCTCATGTTTTGGCTTCCTGCAATGTTTTTTGTGGCTATCTCGTTGTTTATGATCATTGACCTATGCACTTTTTGTAAAGCCCTCTTTTGGAAGTCGCTTTGGATAAAAGCGTCTGCTAAATGAATAAATGTAAATGTGTAATCAGACTCAGGCTTTGCATTTATCGGCATGTATCACTTTCCAAATATAAAGAGTTACTGGTATCGGGCCAACATTTCCATATCAGTGCATCCCAAATTATCAAAAACGTATCTCAATGTATTGCAATATAATGTGTATGCTTGGCTGGACCTGATGTTAGTTTTCTCCAGGATCACAATGACTCTTATTGAGAGACTTGTTGCTCTTGAAGGTTAATTATAAATAAGTTAACTCTTGGACTCGCTGTGAAATATTTTACTGTTGATTGTTGTTCTACAGGTACAGTCTTGCACTTTTTGGGGTTCATGTTGTTTTAATTTGTAACTTTTTGTATTACTGTATGCTCTTATGGGTCTTCCCTTTGGCACTTGTTTAGTTTTTCACAATGTATGCTTCAAGTTTTGGCTGCTTGCAATGTTTGGGACTACCTCGTTGTTATGATCAGTGACCTATGCTCTTTTGTAAAGCTCTCTCTTGGAAGTCACTTTGGATAAAAGCGTCTGCTAAATGCATAAATGTACATGTATGGCACATCGCTTCATAAAAAATGTAATGAAAAAAACTCAAATTAAAAAAACATCCCAGATTGCTTTGTCAGGACTGCAGCAAGACAGTTCTGTAAATCTCACTTCCCATTTGTCCCCACCCAAGCATATTAGTATAATCAACACACGGAACGCATTTCTGTTACTAGTAGTCAATCTAATTAAAATTAAAATCGATCTTCTCAATGTTTTTTCATTGCCATCATTTAAAAGTATTTTTTGCACCAGTGCTAACCTAACACCATGCATCATCTAACTTTGATATTCATCAGTTTCTGTTTACTGTTTACTATAACTTATACTATACTATTACTATGAAAATAGCTTGAAATAACTACAGTGGGTCTGTAAATTGTTAAAATAATTTTCCTTGCCACGCACTAATAACAATTTTTTTTTCTGGAGATTCGATACTTCGTTACTACTCCTGATTAAATAAATCCATGTCATAACCATTTATGGTTCAGGGTCAGTTTTAAGTCAAGCACCTCTTCATTCACCTGACAAATAATACATTGACCCATGCTGTTTAAAGGCAAGGCTTGTGATGACTGCAATAATAAAATTATTTATATTTTTCTAGAATCATTAACGCCAATGTTATGTATGCTAGTATGCTGAACAAATATGTAAAGCTAAACATCTTTCTGCACTTATGAGTGATCTTTTTCTAAATTCTTCATGTCAACAGTTAATTTGACAGTAACTCACAGTTGCGATCGTCCAAGCTGAGGCAGCGGTCACATAAGCTCAGTTCTCTGGCCCAGTTTTGTTTTGGGAGGTGGACTGAGACCCAGCCTCGGTGGTGCCAGCTGCCATAGGACTTAGGGTTAACTTTCAGACATGACTCCAGAAACAACAACTCAGCCTCATACATCTTCTGCAATTTGTCTTCCTCCCTGAGACAGACAGAATATACAATTCATTTTTAACACAAAACATTTTTGACCCATATCATTTTAATGCGTATTTCTTGAGAATACACATATCTATGTATTCTCTTACCAAATAGTCTCCAGGTGCAACATGATTTCTCTCCTGTAGTTCCAGAGAGTAGCAAAATCAGGATTGGAGGAGAGTAGCTGTTGGGTCAACTGAAGTGCCTCATCATCCAACACCCTCTCCCGTCTCTGATCAGAATGGGGAACAAATAATAATAATAATTTAAACAGCTTCAGATTACGAATACAGGTGAAGCAACAAAATTATTTGGATAGAAACCAGGGGCCAGTTGCATAAAAATAGACCTAGTCTATTAATTTCGACTTGCCATAGACACTTCAATTTACCTGTTGCATAATGCTTCACCTGTTGCATAAAGCTTCACTATCAGTGACTAACGTAAGACTGACTTAGATAGCCGGTTGCACTTTGCATTATGGGAAAAATACAATTAGGATAAGACTTTGCAAAAAAAAGAAAAGATTGCGAACAAAACAGTGACACTTAACGGCGAGAGATTGATAGATTTAAACCAAACGAAAACCTATATTTGTTGGTGGAATACAATATTGAAATATAGCTGCAAGCAGCGATGCGGGTTCCTCCGCAAAATGGCAAAATATTATAAAAAAGTACATTCTAGAAGGTCAAGAGTTGGACTGCAAGAGAGTAAAACTACATCATGTTGGGCCAACTACAATAGGCTGAATGGGGATTTGAACTCATGAGCATAAGGTTACTAGCCTGGCTGCCAGCTCAACTTATCCTCGCCCACAAAAAAATTTGGTCGGGAAGTTGGGTCTGGAGTAGCTCGTTCGGGGAAAAACTATATCCGAACAGGAGCTGTTCGGACCAATCAAATTGTCAGGGCGGGCTTTATCGATGATGGACAGATGATCAACAGTAACAGTAACGTAATCAACAATGTCACCAAAGAGCGCTTGGGTTGAATTTGTTTTCAACAAACAACATATTGCGTTGCTCTGATTGGTTATTGGTCTATCCAATTGAGCGAAGAGGCATTTGTTTTACGAGTTCGGTTGAAACACGCCCCATAGTCACAGCCCAACGGAGAGTTATCAGACTCATATTCTGACTAGAATTATGAGTATGACAACGTCAGGCTATAAGGTTACAAGGCAGCCTCTTTATCCTCTCTGCTACATACCAACTGTTGAGAATGTATGAGTAGAAAGGGCAGAGTATTAGTTTTGGTCAGCTTTGGGACAAAGGTTAAGAAGCGGTTGACATTTCAAAGTGGAATTGCATGAAATAACGCATGGTATTTCGTAATGATGTCATCCTGTTTAACTAAACAGATATTTAAATTTAAGACAGGCTAAAAGACTGCGGCTGGATTCAAATCTACAACTTTATACTTTGTAGGTCACTGTCCCAATCCATTGAGCTATTCTCAGTGTTGAATATTGTCATGTTCAGTTACTGTATACAAAAGTAAGCGGTTTCTTCTGTGGTAATAGTTGTTGGATTCAGCCAAAGTTTAAACTACTCAAATTCAATCATATTTTGACATACCAAGGTGAAATTGTTGATGGTACTTCAGAGTGGTCATCTTGAACCCAATAAGGTTTGAAAACCATCAGTCAAAATGATATTTGATTTATTGACACAAAGATATTGAGGCAATGTGGACATTTACATAAATACACCCATTTCAGACATTTTGTATTACATTGATTGAAGGTTACAAGGCAGTAAGGCTGTCCCCGACTAAGATTTTATTTGGTCGACCAAAACTCGACTAAAACGTCTGAAAATCGACTAATCGAACTTTGAAATGCAAAAAAAACAACAAAAAAAGGTACATACATTTTCGCGATCTGACTCAATGGCTGCTGGACATTGCAGATTCAGCCGCTAATAGCCTACTAATAACAAGACTCGTATCATCAGTCCTGTTGTAACCGAATGCCGATGGTATTTAGTATCTCTTACAATGTACTACAAATTAAAAATATTGTTTGTTTAACATGCAAATCATCAGAGCGCGCTTATCACTGCCTGAAAACTTGCAGCATGCGAACTTACGTAGAAGCTGAGTGGGGTACGTTGCAACACAGAGAAAGATTTTGTCTTGGCCGGAGAAGATCATGTAATTCGATTTGGATGTGATTCATATAATGGCATTAAAAAAAGGCATATTCCTTTTTCAACCCAGCGCGTTAGCATGAGTGAAGTACGGCTACACCAACTTACGTTTTTCAGGTGGTAGGCTACAGCATTTTCGACGTTGAGCTATGAAAAATAAACCGTTGTTGGCAGAGTTTGCATTCAGCGTTTTTCGAGTCACCCGGTACTTTGTAAATGTAAATGTACTTTAATGAAATGCCGCCATACCACAGATGTCTTTGCCATTTTGAATAATAACACCGACAAAGTAGGCTATGGCAGAGTTTGTAGTTCTGCAGCCAATTGTGCTCGTGCAGTGTGCAAAATACCAAACCAAAACAAAGCGCAGATTAACGAAAGGAAAAACAGTAACACCTTTTCTTTTAAACTATATATTTTTACAGTTGGTTTATTTGTCTTGAATAATATAATCTACAATTTTTGGTTGAACATTTCGTTAATTCAACAATGATGACACAAGCGGGAATCAGATCTCACACTGCCATATGGCAGCTCGACTAAAACAATCTTAGTCGACCAAGAGCATATCGACCAGAAAATCGACTAGTCGACCAAGTGGGGACAGCCCTTCAAGGCAGCCTCTCTATCCTCTCTGCTACACACCAACTGTTGAGAATGTATGAGTAGAAAGGGCAGACTATTAGCTTTGGGACAAAGGTTTAGAGCGGTTGACATTTCAAAGTGGAATTGCATGAAATTGCGCACGGTATTTCACAATGATGTCATCCTGTTTAACTAAACAGATATTCAAATTTAAGACAGGCTAAAATACTGTGGCTGGATTCAAACCTCCAATCTTATACTTTGCAGGTCGCCGTCCCAGTCCATTGAGCTATTCTCATTGTTGAATATTGTAAAGTTCAGTTACTGTATAAAAAAGTAAGCTGTTTCTTCTGTGGTAATAGTTGTTGGATTCAGCCAAAGTTTAAACTACTCAAATTCAATCATATTTTGACATACCAAAGTGAAATTGTTGATGGTACTTCTGAGCGATGTCATCTTGATCCCTATAAGGTTTGAAAACCATCAGTCAAAATGATATTTGATTTATTGACACAAAGATATTGAGGCAATGTGGACATTTACATAAATACACCCATTTCAGACATTTTGTATTACATTTCTCATTCCATTTCACCCTATATAAAAACACACCTGCCCGCACACTATCCCAATCCATGCCGTTTACCTCCTTCCTAGCGCAAGTCATGCCAAAGCAGAAATACTGTAGTGGGCGCATGAAGTTTAGATGTCGACTAAAAATTGCCTCCCTCAATCAAAACACACTGCTCTCAACACTGTTTCCAACATTTCTCAAAGATTGCTTGAAGACAACATTCCAGAACCACAGCCAATTTACAATGAAGAATAGCCTCATTGGCAATAGGTCTACTCTATGGAACAGTCCATGATCAACTCCTTGCAAGCAATAAAGTTCAAGTGCCGACTCATTTCCCATTAAACCACACAACATAAAATAATCTTGTTGGTCACCCTGAGAGTTTAACTAACAAACAACAATATTACAAACATCTAACTAAACGAACGCAACAACTGAAATCCCTTGCATAGCTGTTGTAACCAAACTATTTTCCACAAGTCTTGGTGTTTTTTGACATCCGCACTGCATGCTGGGTACCCAAGAGCGCTGACGCTGATGATCTAGCTGTGCTCCGACTGCGTGATATGACGAGATGCTAGTGACGCACTAAGGTCTCGGCGTCTCCTGAAATGTAACGCGTCTTTCTGCCTTGAAGCTGCGTGCGCATCATCATCAAGACCCCATGTTTATGTCAAGATAACATCGAAGCTAACAATTTTGCCAAATCTGACTGCAGCTTTGGATACCATATGTACTGTGTTATGGTTGTTTGAGTTAAACAACTTGCTTAATGAATTCAATGGCTGTTAAATGTCAAATCCAACTATAAATTTATAAAAGAGAGAGTTCCAATCAAATCTGAATTATTTTTAAACCTAGAGGTTTAAAAGACAACCTTTGCCTAAACTGACATGCACCAACTCAGAGAACTGAGTTTCAACACCCATTTACACATTTAGTCTCTATTATTTACTCTACTCTTAAGGCATAACTATGTTTAACTTAATGTCTGCGCCTCTCTGTCACCAACTGTCTCTGGAGTGGGGAGTGGGGCTTCACAGGGTTTCTACAGGTGTTACCTTTAAAAGTTACCTTTTAATACCACTTCCAATTGAAATTAAAGACCAAATTTACGATGGAAATACAGATCAAAAGTGGAAATATACAGTAATCTTCCCAAACACTGATGTCTGTTCAATATGAACAGTATGGTAAAATGACAACAATCGGTTGAGTTTAAGTACATTGACTAAATGTGTGTAATGGGAAGGATAACACAAAAATGGAATTGCTGTCCTAAATTATATTTTTTATCACACAATGGTGGAGCAGAAACTAGCAATTCCATGAATCCCATGGAAACAAAGGCAAATGTGTGAGATGTACTGATGTGGAGCACAAATCATTCATCAGTACTTATCTTGAGTGGTTTTTATTCAGATGACTAATCATTGGATTCAGGTCAAAAGTCTATAACTTGAACTGGTTTCATTACTTAAGACACTAAAAGTCAGCAGCTTGGCATGCTGGGACATGGAAAGGATAACAAATTTAAACTTTCATCAAAGTAAAAAATGCTGGTTTGTCCTTTTTCATCAATATCCTCAAAGCAGCAGCCTGCAGAGCTACTGTGTCTGTGGGGTGACTGTCTGTCTCTGGAGGGGCCAGCAGGGCCTGCAGGCAGGGGCCAGCAGGGCCTGCAGGCAGGGGCCAGCAGGGCCTGCAGGCAGGGGCCAGCAGGGCCTGCAGGCAGGGGCCAGCAGGGCCTGCAGGCAGGGGCCAGCAGGGCCTGCAGGCAGGGGCCAGCAGGGCCTGCAGGCAGGGGCCAGCAGGGCCTGCAGGCAGGGGCCAGCAGGGCCTGCAGGCAGGGGCCAGCAGGGCCTGCAGGCAGGGGCCAGCAGGGCCTGCAGGCAGGGGCCAGCAGGGCCTGCAGGCAGGGGCCAGCAGGGCCTGCAGGCAGGCAGTCAGGGCAGGCCAGCTAAATGAAGCTGTCCTGGGGTCAAGGCTGAAGAGAAGCTTTCCTGATTCTGTCCAGCTAGAGGGGGGTAGTCCAGCAAGGGATCAGTGTTTCTTTCAGCATCCTCTGTTGAGCAGGCCTCTTCATGACCCTCCAGACCTGTAAAAGTGAAGAAAGGATCCATGTCAGTTGAGAAAAATGAAACTTTTTACATCTTCACTTGACATAAACTACAGTTTTGACTGTGAAATGCAGTGGCATTACTTGAACTTGAATCCAAATGTGTTGAACTGATGGAGACCCGGCCATGCAAAGTCACTTCAAACATTTGGCTCGATTCCAGGCTCTGGCAAGAGTATTTAGCTCTAAACTGGTCAATATACACATCTGACCAAAGACCAGCTCGACCTTTGCCTGTAAATAGTGATTCTGACTGTCAGAGACCTTTAAATAGGCTGACCGAGTGAAACTAGCCTGGCTAACGTAGGTCGCTTTCTCAGGAAAATGACAAATGAAATAGGCTTGTTTTGAAAGATCCTATATACTGGCTATCTTCAGTAGACTCTTGTCTACAAAAAGTAGCCCTCCCTGACGTTTTAGGACTAGAGTTTAGTGTATTACGATATCGTTTACACACTGCCAGTGAGTAAGCGAACCGAGTCTGTCACTGAGGCTAAGTCAAAACAATGTACCCCCGGGACGCAGTCTCACTCCACTTGCAAGTTTTCCACAAATCACAAAAATAAACGGAGCATCTAGCTAGAAGCACAATTCCTACATCTCCTAAAGGCTTCTCTCCTCGAGGTTTGGTAACAAACACATTTTTGGTGTCGACCGAACTGTGAAATGGTGAATTTATGAACATGACGCAACCAAAACATGGCTGCCGCCTAAGCCTATGCGGTCTCCCTGGCGCATAGGCTTATTACAAAGACTTTCTCGACCCAAATCAAAATTCTGAACCGACAGGTCTGTGGAGAATTGCTTGTTCTCCTAAAAGCTGCCCTCCTCTACCTTTTTGATGAATTCGCCGAGATGCTACATGATTCAGTAATTACACAGAGGGAAAAAGCTAGCTACTTTTCGAGTTCGGTTTTCCGTCACTTCAAACTCACGATCTAAAGTTCTCAAAGTGCTCAAACCTTCACCATAATTCAAGAGTAGTGTACTTTCACAAACCATATAATTGATTCTAGCTTAAAATGTGTAAAAATAGGACTTACCGAACGTGGCTGCCTCCAAAACGGCTTGTAGGTGATTCCAGTTGAAAACAACAATGGCCGCCAGAAAATAATTTATATTCGTAACGGCGAGCTGCGATTGGAAGCGAAATGAGGGTGAGGGTGGGGCTTGGTCAGCACACCATTTCCAGAAAGGATGTGTGTGCGTCTCGCCAAGCTCGCGCGTGTGTCAGTAGGTTGACCACCTGTTCCTCTTTGCGCTGTATAGCACAGCATTTTCAATATGCGACGTGCGGAACAAGGGGTGAAAATGCTGTGCGACACAACGCAAAGCGGGACAGGTGGTCACCCTAGTGTCAAGGGGCAGGATGAGTCTGTGAGAATTTGGAGCGCGCGCACTGTGGAGCAATTCAATTGAATTCAATCATATATTGACATACCAAGGTAAAATTGTTTATGGTACTAGAGATTGATGTCGTCTTGAACCCTATTAGGTTTGAAAAACAATCAGTCAAAATTAAATTTGATTTATAAACACAAAAAATATTGAGGCAATTTGGACATTTACATAAATACACTTCTTTCAGCCATTTTGTATTGCATTTCTTATTCCATGTCACACTATGTAAAGACATGTATTCTACACATCTGTAACTTATTTCAAGTCGATTGGGTCTATGGTTTATGAGTAGAATGGTTTTGAAGGTTGTACCGAATTTGGACAGTACAAGAAAATTCATAAGTCTGACAATATGGGTCCTTAAGGCTTTTTTGTTCCCCATGAGGAATAAGGCATGTATACAAATTTTCAGGCATTTTGGAGTAATGGGGCGCTGGGGAAATCACGTAGACTTTGGGCGTGTTTTATAGCGCCACCTATGGGTGCACATGGGCCACTAGCCGTCTGGGAGTAATGAGTGACCTGTTGAATCATTGGGCCAAATAGGAAAAAATCGGGTCCAGCATATTTTGAGCTATTGAGCCATTTAGCGGAGAAGAAAAATAATAATACGAAGAATATTAAGAATACTAACAAAAACAATAGGTTTCCTCCTACCGGAGGAACCCTAAAAAGTTGACTCATTAACAAATAGTGTATGTTTTTAAGCTGTTAACCCTAACGCTACTTCCATTAACCAACAACTCCTACGCAGATGGCTGGCGCTAGAGTCAATGAAGTGAGTTATGTTGTCATCTACTCGCTCGTTTAATAAAATGAAATTTTAGAGGAAAAGCAGAACCCAGTCAACATTTCCTGCAGTTACACTCAAGTTGCACTCAAGCCTTGGGCGAGAGCACATTGAGACCATTGTTCTCTCTCATATATATTTAGTATTTATTATTGTTTCTTTTCCCACCCCTAAGGATCCCTCAATATCTGGACTACATAGACAACGTCGGTGTCAAAAGGTTCGTCTTAGTAGCAATTGCGTTTCTTGTATTTTTATTTACGTTCCGTTGCATGGTTTAAATTGAAATTATGTTTTTGTGGCTAAAAGGGAAGCTAACGGTGGCTAACTTGCTAGCCACAGTCACTAACATTACAAACGTCACAAATGTCATGAAGACACACGTGACTACCTGTAGCAGAACATTCGTTTAGCAGCTCCTTAACTTCTGGGAGATAGCTAAGTTCACTATAGCTTTACTGCAAGGCAGCTACAGAATTGCCACAAACAAAAAGGCCAGGGTGATAACTATTTACTGATTTTACTTTGTGATATGAAACACAATTGTGAAGTGTAATGTACAATATAATCTGATATTATTAAGGAAGTACATCTACTTTCGGAAACAGTAGTCTACTATTTCACTGAAACGTTAGCATCATGACATAAGCTTCTGTTGCCCGGGCAACACATACCACAGCGGTCTATAATGCATCTGTTTTCAATCTTTAAAATAAACATTTTTCACAAACACATTTTCGTTGTAGGATTTATTATGACTTTAGATTACAACACGTTTTGTTGGTAATATTTGCCGCGTTTCCAGGATTCATTAAGAAGCTCTTATTACGCGGCTGTTTTTTATGCTGTAGAATGCCCCATTCACTTGAATGGTCGATAACAGATCGTTGCTATGTATAACTGACCGCTGTCAAGGGAAGTGGCACTCCGCAAGTAGTCCGGTAATTTTTCAACCCCAGCGTACTCCGTTGCTTAGCGACGTCAGCTGATTTGAAGCCTAGAGTATATTAAACGTCCAGTGTTTCCCACAGATTAGAAATCTAATTGTGGCGGGGAGGGGTGGGGGTTGTCAGACCGGGGGGGGGGGGGGGGGGGGGGGGGGGGGGGGGGGGTCGTAATAATTCCTTTGTTAATAATTCGTTGCACAGTTAATTTGTTAATAATTTGTTACATTAAATATGAATCCAAAATGATTCACACCTTCACAAAATTAACAACAACTAACATATCATTTCTGCATTATGCATGTAGCAACGCTAGTGCTAAACAACTATTTAACTGGTCGGCTCCATGACGCCGGGTAAGTAGCTAGCTCGAGACTTCTCACCAAAAGAAGGAAGGGGAAACTTCGAGTACTAAGTCGCTCTGGATAAGATGACTAAATGTAAATGTGAGTAAGGTACCTAGCGAAAAGTAGCCTCAACTTTCCTCGACTTTTAGCTACGGCACTAATGCTGAAGGCTCGCTGATATAGCTGTTGGTCTTACTAGAACAGCATATGTATGCATTGTTGCTAACGTGTGCTGACGTTGTGACTGTGTGCATATGTGAGAAAGACGCATGAGTGACAGAGAGACGGAGGGAGAGCAGGGGAAAGGAAATGCAGCTGAACGAATACGCTGCGTGTTTTAACCTAAATAGCGATAAAAAAAATGTTTTACCAAACGCAATATGTGGCGGCCGGTGTTGATTCTGTGGCGCACCGACACAAAATAGTCTATGTGTGGGAAACACTGACGTCTATGAAGTTCAGCGTCTTTGGCGAACTATTTCTCTGCTAATCAACACTACGAATGGTAACAGATAAAATGTAAAAAAAACACACCGTGTTAAGTTATTTTTTTGGCAAGTAGCCGTGTAATAAGCAGGATAATGTATAAAACGCCGGTCATTATCGGGAAAATAAGCCCCGACAGGGCGAACAGCATCCCTTACTTAACGCCAAGAGCTTCTTAACGAATCTGGGAAACGTGGCCATTATCATTACCTGTGGTTTAAAACCAGTGTAGCTCACTGCAACACAGTAGCCTAAGCGATACACACTAGAAAGAAAAACAACTCCACAGCTGTTTAGGAAGTCAAACAGTGACAGAACATGTTCGGCACTCCCCTTACTTAAATCAAAAGTCTTTCAAAAGGTGAAACTATCTGACTACTAACCTGAACTTCATTACCACAGCCTAAACTTTGTTAATCTGTTCATGAAAAGAATTAATTTCACCCTAAACTGTACAACGGAACGTTGAATTGAATTCAAGCAACGCAATCGCTACCAAGACAAACACAGCAGTAGTCTAGTAGTAGTACAATTTAACGGTGTCAGCATATCCACACAGGGCTACATCACTTTTTTACTTTGTCTTTATTAGAAGCAAGACACATAAACATGATATATATAAACAGTAACAAAAATAACGTACCAACATATTGGAAAATAGGTTAACAGAAATAAATTACTTAAAAAAATGTAATTTAAATTAAAAGAAATATAAGGGTGAACCTGGCCTTTAACAGGAGGAGACTTCACAGGAGCCATATTATGAATATGAGAGATATAATATAATTCTTAGTATTCTATAATAATGTATATTTTCTTTTATTATCCAGTCATGCCTACATATGTTTCATTTTGTATCCATTTTCCCCAGTTCCTAGCAAATAACTTCTTTCAATTTCAGTTTGTATGTTAACTTTTACATCCCTGGATTTCCTCGATTATAGATAGCCATTGCTTACATTGTGGCACGTCTGCTTTCAGCCAAATTTTGTGTGATTGTCTTCCTGCTCGCTGTAAGAACAATTTTCACCAGATATAGGACATCTCTAGCTACATACTCTACAAAATGTCCTAGGTATAAGACTGCACAGGTAAAGGGAATTGGATATCCCAGGGTCTGGCATACAACTTCATGTACCTCTCTCCAAAGAGGTTCTATTTTCCCCATCCTTCTTTCTTATTTTTTTTATCATAATAGTCCTTCATCTGTAGATATCTGAACAGATCTGCGTTCCTTACATCAAATCTATCTTTCATTTCTTGGAAACTCAGCATTACACCTTCCTTGATAATGGTATATGTTGCCGTTATACCATCATTTACCCATCTTCTATAGGTCATGTCCATCCTTCCTGGAATAAATTGTCTGTCAAATGCAATCTATTTTAGAAGACTAAGCTCCCTACCTATTTCAACTGCTTAGCAACTGAGACACGTATCTAGCGAAAAAGTTGTTACAGTATCAATCTGATCCTTGAGCTGTAGAGGGGTTTGCCTTTCACCTACACACGTTTAGATTGGTTAAGTAGGAGTGCATAACTCTATATCCTTCCAGCGGGTTGTAGCGGTATTATTTCCCCAACATAGAAGTGGGCGGATTTGTGGTGCATAGAAGTACTCACTCAAATTTTGAAGTGCCATACCTCCTTTATCCTTAGGTAGCTGAAGAGTGGTAAAGCGTATTCTAGGTCGTCTTCCTTCCCATACAAATCTGGATATCAATTTGTCCCATTTTGTGAACTGTGCTTGGGGCACCTCCACTGGGAGTGATTGAAATAGGTATAATAACCTGGGTTGTATATTCATTTTGACTGCATTTATCCTGTCTGTGAGATCCATGGGATAAGTAGACCTGTCTACTGTCTGAGCACTCCACCCAGCTGCTAGTCCAAGCAATGGTCCTCTCCAAGTTGGACTACTGCAACTCGCTGCTCGCTGGTCTCCCAGCATGTGCAACCCGCCCTCTTCAGAGGATTCAGAATGCAGCGGCCCGCCTGGTCTACAACCTACCCAGACGCTCCCATGTTACCCCGCTCCTCATCTCTCTCCACTGGCTACCAATCAACGCCCGTATCAGATTCAAGACCCTGGTACTGACCTTCCGAGCGGTGAACGGAACTGCACCCAACTACATCAAGTCTCTCCTGCAACCTTACACCCCCACCCGTCACCTACGGTCTTCCTCAGACAACCGCCTGGTGGTCCCACCGCTCAAGACTGCCAGGTCCCAACACAAGCTCTTCTCCTGCCTGGCCCCCAAAGGTGGAACTAGCTCCCCACCTCCATCAGGGACACTGACTGTCTCCCCACCTTCAAGAAAAGGCTCAAGACACACTTGTTCCGGGAGTACAACGGCACTTAGGAATGCTTGGCTAGACCTGTTGCTAGTTTCCTCCAGGATCACAATGACTCTTATTGAGGGACTTGTTGCTCTTGTAGGTTAGTTATAACGAAGTTAAGTCTTGTACTCACTGTGAAATATTGCTCTTGTAGGTTAGTTATAACAAAGTTAAGTCTTGTACTCACTTTGAAATATTTTACTATTGATTGTTCTTCCACAGGTACAGTCCTGCACTTTTTGTGGTTCATGTTGTTTAATTTGTAAACTTGTATAACTGCATGCTCTTATGGGTCTTCCCTTTTGGCACTTGTTTAGTTTTCCACAATGTATGTTTTGGCTGCTTGCAATGTTTGGGACTACCTCGTTGTTATGATCAGTGACCTATGCTCTTTTGTAAAGCTCTCTCTTGGAAGTCGCTTTGGATAAAAGTGTCTGCTAAATGCGTAAATGTAAATGTAAGTAGACTATCTCTATATATCCGTTTTTATCAAATTATTTACTTCTTCATAATTCATAATTACTTTTATATAGTTCTGAAAGATCTTTGGTTATGTTGACTCCCAAATATTTAAGTGATTTTGCTTCCCATCTCAGTCTGTGTTTTTTTTGTTCTTGTGTTGGTGTGGTATGAAAAATAAGTGTCTGTGTCTTTGTTACATTTAACTTATACCCAGAGTAGCAGCTGAAATTTTCTAGAGTCTGCAACATTTACATTTAAACAGAATCACTGAGCCTGGAATCGAGCCAAATGTTTGGAGTGACTTTGCATGGCCGGGTCTCCATCAGGTCAACACATTTGGATTCAAGTTCATGTAATGCCACTGCATTTCACAGTCAAAACTGTATTTTATGTCAAGTGTAGATGTAAAAAGCTTCATTTTTCACAACTGACATGGATCCTTTCTTCACTTTTACAGGTCTAGAGGGTCATGCAAAGGCCTGCTCAACAGAGTTCAACAGAGGATGCTGAGATAAAAACAGATCCCTTGCTGGACTACCCCCCTCTAGCTGGACAGCTTCTCTTCAGCCCTGACCCCAGGACAGCTTCATCCAGCTGGCCTGCCCTGACTGCCTGCTTGCAGGCCCTGCTTGCCCCTGCCTGCAGGCCCTCCAGAGACAGACAGTCACCCCACAGACACAGTAGCTCTGCAGACTGCTTTGTTGAGGACATTGATGAAAAAGGACAAACCAGCATTTTTTACTTTGATGAGTCTAAATGTTTAATCTTTTCCATGTCCCAGCATGCCAAGCTGCTGACTTTTAGTTTCTTAAGTAATGAAACCAGTTCAAGTTATAGACTTTTGACCTGAATCCAATGATTGGTCATCTGAATAAAAACCACTCAAGAGAAGTACTGCTTCTTGGATGATTTGTGCTCCACATCAGTTAATCTCACACATTTGCCTTTGTTTCCATGCGATTCATGGAATTGCTAGTTTCTACTCCACCATTGTGTAATAAAAAATATAATTTAGGACAGCAATTACATTTTTGGGTTATCCTTTCGCATTACACATATTTAGTCAATGTTCTTAAACTCAACCGATTGTTGTCATTTTACCATACTGTTCATATTGAACAGATATCAGTGTTAGGGAAGATTACTGTATATTTCCACTTGTGATTTCATCGTAAATTTGGTCTTTAATTTCAATTGGAAGTGGTTTTAAAAAGTCTTAAATTTAACTTGTTTACACCTGTAGACACCCTGTGAAGCCCCCACCCCCCACGCCAGAGATAGTTGGTGACAGGGAGGTGCAGACATTAAGTAAGTTATAGTTATTCCTTAAGAGTAGAGTAAAAAATAGAGACTAAATGTGTAAATGGATGTTGAAACTCAGTTCTCTGAGTTGGTGCGTGTCAGTTTAGGCAAAGGTTGTCTTTGAAACCTCTAGGTTTAAAAATAATTCAGATTTGATTGGAACTCTCTCTTTTATACATTTATAGTTGGATTTGACATTTAATAGCCATTTGATTCATTAAGCAAGTTGTTAAACGCAAACAACCATAACACAGTACATATGGTGTACAAATCTGCAGTCAGATTTGGCGAAATTGTTAGCTTGGAAGTTATCTTGACATATACATGGGGTCTTGATGATGATGCGCACACAGCTTCAAGGCAGTAAGACGCGTTCCATTTCAGGAGACTCCGAGACCGTAGCGCGTCACTAGCATCTCGTCATATCACGCAGTCAAAGCACAGCTAGATCATCAGCGTCAGCGCTCTTAGGTACCCAGCATGCAGTGCGGCATGTCAAAAAACTCCAAGACTTGTGGAAAATAGTTTGGTTACAACAGCTATGCAAGGGATTTCAGTTGTTGCGCTCTTTCAGTTAGATGTTTGTAATATTGTTGTTTGTTAGTTAAAATATTCTTGTTGGTCACCCTGAGAGTGCATGTTGTGTGGTTTAATGGGAAGTGAGAGTCAGCCGTACTTCAATAACATTTGCAAGGAGTTGATCATGGACTGTTCCATAGAACTATTACCAATGAGGCTACTCTTGATTGCAAATTAACTGTGGTTCTTGTAAGCGGTCTTCAAGCCATCATTGAGAATTTCTTGAAATAGTGTTGCGATCAATGTGTTTTGATTGTGGGAGGCAATTTTGGGTCGACATCTCAAATCAAATGTATTTGTATAGCCCTTTTTACACGCAAGCATGTCACAGAGGGCTTTACATGCGCCCATAGAACTAACCTCAACCAACCTAAACCCTCAAGGAAGACAAGGAAAAACTCCCAGAAAAACTCCCAACGGGAGTTTTTCTGTTCCCAGAGTTCCCAGAGACGGTTGGTAGGAGAGAGGAGCAGAACACAAGCTAAACATAGTCATACAGTGTCAATGGGTTTTGACATCTAAAGCTCATGCGTTCGCTACAGCATTTCTGTTTTGGCGTGACTTGCGATGGGAGGGAGGTAAACGGCATGGTTTGGGATAGTGTGCGGGCAGGTGTGTTTTTATATAGGGTGAAATGGAATGAGAAATGAAATACAAAATGTCTGAAATGGGTGTATTTATGTAAATGTACACATTGCCTCAATATCTTTGTGTCAATAAATCAAATACCATTTTGACTGATGGTTTTCAAACCTTATAGGGATCAAGATGACATCGCTCAGAAGTACCATCAACAATTTCACTTTGGTATGTCAAAATATGATTGAATTTGAGTAGTTTAAACTTTGGCTGAATCCAACAACTATTACCACAGAAGAAACAGCTTACTTTTTTATACAGTAACTGAACTTTACAATATTCAACAATGAGAATAGCTCAATGGACTGGGACGGCGACCTGCAAAGTATAAGATTGGAGGTTTGAATCCAGCCACAGTATTTTAGCCTGTCTTAAATTTGAATATCTGTTTAGTTAAACAGGATGACATCATTGTGAAATACCGTGCGCAATTTCATGCAATTCCACTTTGAAATGTCAACCGCTCTAAACCTTTGTCCCAAAGCTAATAGTCTGCCCTTTCTACTCATACATTCTCAACAGTTGGTGTGTAGCAGAGAGGATAGAGAGGCTGCCTTGTAGGGCTGTCCCCACTTGGTCGACTAGTCGATTTTCTGGTCGATATGCTCTTGGTCGACTAAGATTGTTTTAGTCGAGCTGCCATATGGCAGTGTGAGATCTGATTCCCGCTTGTGTCATCATTGTTGAATTAACGAAATGTTCAACCAAAAATTGTAGATTATATTATTCAAGACAAATAAACCAACTCTAAAAATATATAGTTTAAAAGAAAAGGTGTTACTGTTTTCCCTTTCGTTAATCTGCGCTTTGTTTTGGTTTGGTATTTTGCACACTGCACGAGCACAATTGGCTGCAGAACTACAAACTCTGCCATAGCCTACTTTGTCGGTGTTATTATTCAAAATGGCAAAGACATCTGTGGTATGGCGGCATTTCATTAAAGTACATTTACATTTACAAAGTACCGGGTGACTCGAAAAACGCTGAATGCAAACTCTGCCAACAACGGTTTATTTTTCATAGCTCAACGTCGAAAATGCTGTAGCCTACCACCTGAAAAACGTAAGTTGGTGTAGCCGTACTTCACTCATGCTAACGCGCTGGGTTGAAAAAGGAATATGCCTTTTTTTAATGCCATTATATGAATCACATCCAAATCGAATTACATGATCTTCTCCGGCCAAGACAAAATCTTTCTCTGTGTTGCAACGTACCCCACTCAGCTTCTAAGTAAGTTTGCATGCTGCAAGTTTTCAGGCAGTGATAAGCGCGCTCTGATGATTTGCATGTTAAACAAACAATATTTTTAATTTGTAGTACATTGTAAGAGATACTAAATACCATCGGCATTCGGTTACAACAGGACTGATGATACGAGTCTTGTTATTAGTAGGCTATTAGCGGCTGAATCTGCAATGTCCAGCAGCCATTGAGTCAGATCGCGAAAATGTATGTACCTTTTTTTGTTGTTTTTTTTGCATTTCAAAGTTCGATTAGTCGATTTTCAGACGTTTTAGTCGAGTTTTGGTCGACCAAATAAAATCTTAGTCGGGGACAGCCTTACTGCCTTGTAACCTTATGCTCATGAGTTCAAATCCCCATTCAGCCTATTGTAGTTGGCCCAACCTGAAGTAGTTTTGCTCTCTTGTTGTCCAACTCTTGACCTTCTGCAATGTACATTTTTATAATATTTTGCCATTTTGCGGAGGAACCCGCATTGCTGCTTGCAGCTATATTTTAAATAGGTGATTGGTCTTGTCCATTGACTGATCATGGACAACAGAAAAGGCAAGATCACGGATTACTTTAATAAAAGAGCCTGATACAAGGGGGATGAAGTAGCAAGGTGAACATATTATTGTGTTACACAAGACAGTGCGACTTGCATGTTGTTTTAATTTATGCCTACTTTTTGACAAATGGTCTAAAATCCAGAAATAAGAAGCAAAAGTAAAATAAAAAAATAATAATCATAAGTTTACAGGTATTATTCAGAATCTAATTATCTAAACAACACATTCTGTGCATTTCCAAATAAAGTATTCAGCTTTGGCTACATCCTGTGTCCTTGTAACCCATACCTTAGTAAAACAGGCATCTCGGGCAGTCACATACATCTTCAGTTTCTTCTCTCGCTCTATTTTCTTCTCCACCTCCTGCTGAGCAGTAGACTTCAGCTTCACTCGTCCATGCTTTCAAAGAGAGAAAGGCATCGAGAGCTTATTACAGTTTATCAACCAAGTGTCTCACTAGACTGATAACCTGTTCTGAATATAAAATTAAAATAAAGAGGGGTTAATTAACAAAGTAGCCCAAAACCCAAGAAACTATCAAGACAATGACTCACCATGGTGAAAGTTGGAGAGAGGTTATCAAGATCTAAAAGACAAATACAAAGATGTAGCAAGATTTCAATGCATGTCAGGCCATCTAGAATTAGAATTAAATACACTCAGACCATATCATCAAACAAATCTTACACCATATTTAAGGTGCTCCTTCAAATGGGATCCACTGGAACTAAGAAATGACTGATACTCGAATCAGGAATTTGACTGCTTAATTTATTAGGGATGCACCGAATCCAGATTTTTGGGGTTTGGCCAAATACCGAACCCACTGGTTAAGATTCGGCCGAATCCGAAACCGAATACCGAATCCTACTCCCATCCTCAGTCCATTAACACAGTAAACACATTATTGAAGTAAACAACGTCCACAGCAGTGTATTTATTTATTTTTTACTGTAAAAAAAAAGAAAGAATAGGCAACGTTATGCCAGGAAGACAAGTGGGAAAAACTATTTTGACAAATACCATGTGCCTATGTTTACCCTATCTCAAAATCCAATCAATATCCAAAATATTAGCCTTTTAGATTTCTTGAATATCTTTCGGATGTTTCATATGCAAATGTTTTAACAGCGGAGATGTTGTGTATTGTTTAGGGTCCTTGCCACCACGAGACAAATCGGCATTGCAAATTGACTTGAATCGCCTTCTTTTGACTGAAAGTACAGGCAAACCACACTTTTTCTGCTGACAAGTTCCATTTTCACTTTTTCTTGGCCTACTGCATTGAACAGTCCACCTACGTAAAAACCTTCCCGTAATCAACGGCGGCGACATTACGTCGACCAGCGTAGCACGCACAGTGCAAACGTAGGGTTCGGATTCGGTGGAAAAAAATTATACGGTTCGGCCGAATCCGAACCCCGTCAAAAAGCCCAATATTTGTCCGAATCCGAAACCTGGATTCGGTGCATCCATATTGTTTATACCATTTCAAAATTGGCTGATAGCTGATTTTGGTTTTATTATGAAAATCCGCTGCGCTGTAAATGGTTATTTGTAAGCATCTGTTCACTCTCTCTAAACCAACATTTCCAGTTAAGCTACTATAATACCATAGCTGTTGCCTAGGAATAAGAAAAAAGATATCGATAGTGGTAATAAGAGGCTAGGTAGTTTTAAGCTGACATTACTTACTGTGATTTTGTTTTGAAAACCGTATGGAGTTCTATGTAGATTTAAATGTAGTTAAATGTCACCTCTGATCTTGAAAAGATACTTAGGTCTACAAGTGTCATTTACAAAGTTAAACTGATCATAATTTTCTGGTCAAAGTTTACTGTAAAATAAATACTATAGATTTAATACAACTAGCCTAGTAGCTAAAAAAATATTTTACGGTGTATCTGGAGTACCCACTGAAAGAAAAGTTTGTGGATACTTTCCATTACAAGTTTTATTTCAGATACATTTTGACTATTGGATGGCATGGTTTGCTCTCCAGGACTTATTTGAAAATGCCAAGAAGCAAAATAACAATTAATGGGACTAGATGATCACCAAGCTAATAGTTTCCTAATTTTAACACATTTTAAAAGAATGTGTTGAATTCTACCTTTCCAATGGCTTTCCATGTGTAAACAAGTAAAGCAATAAAGCGCTTAGGGCTTGTTCCACATAGTGGGGTGCTGGAGTGCATTTAATTCCAGTATTTCATCCCGTTTTTTGATGACTAGTTTTGTTTCTATGGCAATAATATCATGACTATCAACCACTTGAAAGTGAGAGAAAAATGGAGTGGAGGTTGTCGTCATCTGGCGCTTATCAGGGGGTCGGGTCGCGGGGGCAGCAACCTAAGCAGGGAGGCCCAGACTTCCCTTTCCCCGGCCACTTCCTCCAGCTCTTCCTGGGGGAACCCGAGGCGTTCCCAGGCCAGCCTAGGGACAGTCCCTCCAGCGTGTCCTGAGTCTTCCCCGGGGCCTCTTCCCAGTGGGACGTGCCCAGAACACCTCACCAGGGAGGCGTCAAGGAGGCATCCAGATCAGATGCCCGAGCCACCTCAGCTGGCTCCTCTCGACGCGGAGGAGCAGCGGTTCTACTCTGAGCCCCTCCCGGATGACCGAGCTTCTCACCCTATCTCTAAGGGAGAGCCCGGACACCCTGCGGAGAAAGCTCATTTCGGCCGCTTGTATTCGCGATCTAGTTCTTTCGGTCACTACCCGTAGTTCCATTCCTCTCGCTCCATTCCTCCCTCTCGCGCTCCATTCCTCCCTCACTCGAGAACAAGACCCCAAGATACTTGAACTCCGCCACTTGGGTCAAAATATCCTTCCCAACCCGGAGATTGCACTCCACTCTTTTCCGGTCGATAACCATGGCCTCAGATTTGGAGGTGCTGATTCGCATCCCAGCCGCGTCACATTCGGTTGCGAACCGCTCCAGTGAGAACTGAAGGTCGCGGCCCGATGATGCCAACAGGACCATATCATCTGCAAAAAACAGCGACCCAATCCTGAGGTCACCAAACCGGACCCCCTCAACGCCCTGGCTGCGCCTAGAAAATCTGTCCATATAAGTAATGAACAGAATCGGTGAAAAGGGGCAGCCCTGGCGGAGTCCAACCCTCACAGGGAACAAGTTTGACTTACAACCGGCAATGCGGATCAAACTCTGGCACCGGTCGTATAGGGACCGGACAGCCCCGATCAGGGAATCCAGTACCGGTGCCCCGTACTCTCGGGGCACCCCCCACATGAGCCCCCGAGGGACACGGTCGAACGCCTTTTCCAAATCCACAAAACATGTGTAGACTGGTTGGGCGAACTCCCATGTACCCACCAGGACTCTGCGGAGGGTATAGAGCTGGTCCACTGTTCCACAGCCAGGACGAAAACCACATTGCTCCTCCACCCTCCTCTCCAGGACCCCTGAATAGACTTTCCCAGGGAGGCTGAGGAGTGTGATCCTCCTAAAGTTGGAGCACACCCTCCGGTCCCCCTTTTTAAAGAGGGGAACCACCACCCCGTTCTGCCAGTCCAGAGGCACTGTCCCCCATGTCCACGCGATGTTGCAGAGTCGTGTCAACCAAGACAGCCCTACAACATCCAGAGCCTTAAGGAACTCCGGACAGACCTCATCCACCCCAGGGGCCCTGCCACCGCGGAGCTTTTCAACCACCTCGGCGACCTCAGCCACAGAGATAGAAGAGCCCCCCCTGATGTCCGCAAACTCTGCCTCCACGTCGGAAAGCGTGTTGGTGGAATTAAGGAGGTCTTTGAAGTATTCCTTCCACCGATACAAGATGTCCCCCGTCGAGGTCAGCAGCGCACCATCCCCACCGTATAGTGTTGACAGCACTGCTTCCCCCTCCTGAGTCGCCGGATTGTGGTCCAGAACCTTTTTGAAGCCGTTCGGAAGTCATTCTCCATGGTAGGGCTAACTATAAAAAAATAACTATCAAAGTTATGACTTCCCTCGATAAAGATATCGTAACATTAATTATTTTCAATAATATTGATAATGTCGATAGAGAATAATTAGGAACAGCAGTCAATTTAATTTCTGTGATGCAGCAGGAAGTGGCAGAGAAATGCTAGCCTACGCTCACTAATATACTGAGCACCTCGTGTGGAGTAGCTAAAATTAGTGGAAAATTAGTCTAATTGCCGAAAACAGTGGCAACGATAGCCATGGCGAGGGAGCAACTTCCAATGAAGAAATTATTGATAAAAAGGGTTCATCTTCTTCAGTTATTTGGAAGTTGTTTACACAATATTGAGGGTATAACATTTTGGATATTTTCTAAAGGGGTCATTTACTGATTTTATAGGGTATTTCACACTGTTCCTTAAAGGGGTTAGTGTTTCCCACAGAGTAATTTGTGGCGGTGCGCCACAGAATCAACACCGGCCGCCACACAAACAACTTTTTTTTTAAACACTATTTAGGTTAAAACACGCAGCTTATTAGTTCAGTTGCATTTCCTTTCCCTGCTTTCCCTCCGTGTCTCTGTCACTCACGTGTCTTTCTCACATACGCACACAGTCACATCGTCAGCACACTCTAGCAACGATGCATACATACGCCGTTCTAGTAAGACCGACAGCGATATCAGCGAGCCTTCAGCACTAGGAAAGTTGAGGCTACTTTTCGCTAGGTACCTACGAACATGTCTTAATCCAAGGTTCCCCTTTGTTCTTTTGGTGAGAAGTCTCAGGAGGTAGCTACTTACCCGGCATCATGGAGCCGACCAGTTAAATAGTTATTTAGCACTAGCGTTGCTACCTGCATATGCATAAATTATTTGTTTGTTGTTATTGATTTTGTGAAGGTGTGAATCTTTTTGTATTCATATTTAATATAATTAAGTTCTGGGTAACAAATTAGTAACAAATAGAATTATTAGAGTTAGTTAGTTAGAATTATTTCGACCCCCTCCCCGTCTGACATGATACAATAAATATGTTATTATTTTATTTATATTCATTTGTGACGTTACAAATTCCGCTTTTTGAAACCAATCGTTTGTCACCTTTGACACGCCCCAACATTTACATTCAGACCAGCCCTCTGGTGTTCTGGCCCAGGATCTCAGACACTGGTTTAACTGCGCGCTGCTCTGTGTACTTCCACGCGAACAACAAATGAGAAAGTTTAAACGTTTTTAAAGTATATTGTAATGGACCATCTTAAATGCAGTGTTACAGGCTGTCCTGGGAATGCTGTCACTTTTCATAATCTTCCCAAGGAACCAGACACTCGACGGGCATGGCTGATGTTTTTCTATGAAAAGATCCCTGTAGAGTTTGACACTCATTTATTCATTTGCTCAAACCATTTCACCAAAAATGAATGAAAACCTTAGACAATTTAAAGCAGGATTTGCTAAGCCGCTGTTGCTGAAAAGAGGTGCGGTTCCAACCGTATGCTCATCACAAACGCAAGCTGTAATTTGATTTTGTCGCTAACAGTTAGCCTATTAGCAATGCTAACGTCTCCTGCATCAAGCATAGGTAGAATGCTAAATATGTTTCTAAACACATCAACATACCTTACATAGCAAATGACTCTAGCTAGACTAGCTGTAGTCTGCATTAGATGGGAAGCTTCCGAAAAAATAGCCAGAAAACAAATAGCAGTCTAGCCTATTGCTAACGCCTGTCTAGATCTATTTGAAAGACCTGGAGAAAGGCAGGTGCTAGATACAGGATACGTTAGCATTGCTAATAACTGTTACCAACAAAATCATACTACAGCTTGCAGTTGTGATGAGCACAAACCTCTACAATGCGAGTAAATCACTCGCATATGCGACCAAATTTCACAATTTCATGATAATTTCATGATCTTTAATTAGCCAATGGATAGTAAATAGTTCTATTTCACTCACCTGTGACTGAGTTAGAGGCAAACAATAAGTTTAGCGCAGATTTCAATGATGCACCGTCGCTTGACTGCGACTAGGGCTGTCACGATAACTACTTTTTGTTGTGCGATATATTGCATCAAAATGAATTGCAATAAACGATGTTATTGTAATTTTCACACCATTTTATGCCACTGATTACATAATGACCCCCCCTCCCCCCAAGGCGAGTTTTCACGCCTGTTTGCAAGTCGCTTCACTCCGTGGACCTGCACATCGTCCGTTATTGTTTACAACGTTAACAGGGCTACTTGGATGGTGTTGCCTTTTCAACGTTAGATACACCAGGAGAGCATGTGAAATCGTTGAAATGCGTGAGAGTTGTCAGCCATGTGTTTGTCAAAAGTTTGCAGCATATGTGTAAATGCTGGTTTTTCGACCGTGTTTAATGGCTGCATCTCTTTGGCTATGTAGCGAGTTAAGCTATCCGTGACTGTGCGCCATTTTGCGCTGTCACGTTTATATTTGCACTGACGGGAAAAGGCATTTGTAACAGATAACTGTATGGAAGACCCCTTTCCAGCTCTAGCTGCAGTTGTTGTTCACAGAACAACTGGCTGGGATAGATATGTTTTAGGTGAGATGTTATATTAGGCTAGTTGTCTCTTTTCGTTTCCACTGTTTTCAAACAAAGTCGACATACCGGCTCGCTCACGTTAATTGGCTCTCATCTCATTCGGCTTAAAGACAAAATGTTCCCACACCGGAGCTGAAGATCGCGGCTTTGAAACCAAGTCCATTTTTACTTGTTCTTCCTAACCAGCTGTTGATGTCACAAAACAGAACACTTTATAAAACAGTGGGTTCATGCCTTCTCTTAACCTGTCGGTGTCCACTCTGTGTGTGTGTGTGTGGAAACGCTAGTCCCGCCTACGCTTTCGACACAGAAAGCAGACAAGATGACAGAGGCAGCGGGATCGACTAAAATGTTGATGACATTCGTTTTTATGTAAAAATGTATATAATCATTATTTTTCATTATAAAAATGATCAGTTGCAATATATCGCGGCACCAAAAATGATTGCGCTCATTACCATGTATCGTGCGATAAGTCAATATATTGATTATCGCGACAGGCCTAGCTGCGACTTAACATGATTGGCTGCTATGACAACAGACGTACAACAGTGCTGCTCAACAACGAAAACAGAGATTGCCAAAGTAACGGAAAGTCGCTAGAAGTGCCGCTCGTTGCTAGATACAATTTTTTGTCGCTAGGGAAGGTAAAAAGCTACACTGCCTCTGTCGCTTGCTCTCACAAAAAGATTGACTTGCTTTTTATCGCACTCTTCACGCACAAAGACATGGATGCAAAAAATCTACAATTCCAGTCTGAGTAGAAAACGCTTATTATTGATATTCTGCTATCAAGACAATTTAAGATTATTGTGCCTTGTTCCAATTATTTTTGCTCTGCTAATCAGCTCTGCCAACTGCAAAAGAGCCTTCAGTGCCCAAAAGAGAATAAAATCAGATGTTTACTGAAGTCTCACATCCTCACGCCTTTCAGACATGATCTTCAGCTCTGGGCCCAGAGCTTCAGCAGTATGATCCATCATCAGCTGTGGAGAGGTAGCTGAAGTCAAGTGGCAAGAGAAAGCCATTTGCAAAATGTATTTGATTAAATCCATATGCAACATAAAGCACTGATTCTTGAGATAAGGGACAAAAGTACTTTAGAAAAGTGACAAACAAAAAATCTATACTACATTTATTTGAATTGGATATCTTCATAAACACGGGTCTCATGTATCATACAAGGTTTTTATTTTTAACTTTCATTTACTCACTGAATAACTTTAAATTTGTCAAGTCCGTCTGAAATATGAAGATATATATATTTTTATCAATTCAACAACACTGTTAAGTCTTTTAATTGTGTAGAAATGGTGTGCCTTAGCAAGGTTAAGTGATAAATTGCATTGTATACACTTTTAATATTATTTTACAGAGTTTTGGAATTAGCCACTTTAAATGACCTTCATTTAGTTTACTAATGTTTTCATTTTTTATATATACAATCAGTGGTTTTGTGCAC
Source organism: Hypomesus transpacificus (assembly GCF_021917145.1). NCBI lineage: Eukaryota > Metazoa > Chordata > Actinopteri > Osmeriformes > Osmeridae > Hypomesus > Hypomesus transpacificus. The sequence continues at coordinate 1,269,590 of NC_061085.1, forward strand.
ACAAGACACTGATGCATGTAAATAAGTTGGTGTTTTAATATATGAACACACTCAATTGAACAAAATAAACATACATTTTTAAATACAAATTAAAAACCTCAATTTTGCAGTGTTGACACACAATTGACGGTGTTGACAAACTAATCCTGAATCAAACTGATTAAAGATATTTACCTAGTTTTGACTTGGCAAAGGGAGAGAGTATCAAGGGAAAGGGTATGAAACTTCAAACGTATCTGAGTATCTGATGACAGGTAGCTTACATGTCAACACCGTCAGACAAATATCTGACGGAGTTGACGTCTGACGGAGATTTTCCTCAGTTGCCAGCAGCCATTAAACTTAATCAAAATACCAACTTTTATTTAAAAATTATTGATTGAAATCATCCCTACTTTGATGACAGTGTTGACACATAAAAGCTGTGACCACAGGGATTTCAACTTGTTAGCTGAATATTTTTTTTTTTAAGTACAACTTTCGAGACCATGTGTTGTACTGCTGCATCCATCAACAGAAAGAAGTCTAAGGGGGTCCTCAAGGTTAAAGCTGACCAATATATGCCTGGTTTATTTCAAATTCGAAAAATATCTGACGGAGTTGACATGAATTGATTAGATTTTGAAAGACTGTTGTTAAAGTATAAAATAATGCAATGTTCACTTTAAATATTTAGTAATATTTCATTAAGCCATCCAATTAACCTAATATTAATATTTGTGCATTTTAAAACCTTTTTTTTTTACGTTTAATACTGTGACTTCTACAAAGGACAAGTTCATTTGCATGGGCTTTCATAGTGCAGTGCCGGTATTTTATAAAAATAAATAATATAAATATATACAAAACTAAGGATCTAAACAGACACAAATCTTTCATATCCAACTAATAAAGCCTTTTAAAATATAATAATGTATAGTTTTTTAAGTTGCAAATTGCAACATTTTGATGGAGGACATGTTTTGTCCCTTATTTCAAGAATCAGTGAAAGACTAATTCAGACAGATAATGTACTTTTTTCAGTTGCATTGTTCATGCATTTCATGTAAAAAGTCTGGCGAGTAAAATAAAAAATGTGCTAGCTAGGGCTGGGCGGTATGACGGTATATACTGTGCAACGGTAGATATGTGTCTACAGAGAGAGATTTGGCTATACAGTTTCAACTGCGGTATACTTTTTTTTTTTCTTCTGGTTGTTGTATTGTATAAGCCATCATATAAATCGCTGTAAAATTATTGTTGTAAAATTACACTGGTGGCGTTGCTAGCATTCTTGATCTAGGATGACTAGTAAAGGCTAACTACTTACTAACAGAGTGAGGTCATGCCAGGAAATATCCAACTGAGGCTTTAACGTATCGACCAAGCTTTTACTATCCATATCTAACTTCGGTTTTGGCGTATCAACCTCGTTAAAGCTCGGTCGATACGCCGAAACCGAAGTTAGATATGGATGGATAAAACTCAGACTGATCGCTTTCGCTCATTTTGAAATTTTCTTTGGAGGGCATTACGGATCCGTATTGAGCTGTGAGTAGGTCACCACGCAGATTGCATGACTGCGCATTAGCCAATCGGAACGCTTGAACTGTTGTTGTCTTTAATAATAGCCAGTAATGTCTTGTTTTACATATTTACAGAACAATTACTATACCGTGATCGTAATATAAAATTACTCATACCATGATAGAAGATTTTGTCCATATTGCCCACCCCTAGTACTAGACAATGGCGACTCAAGCTTCATTGTGTCCGTAGAGGGTTGGAACATAAGGTCGGAACGCACCTTTTTTCAGCAACAGCTTCATAGCAAATCCTGCTTAACATTGTGCCAGGTTGTGCCAAAACCGTCCTTGGTGAAATGGTTTGAGCAAATGTAGGGAGTCTGGTGGCTGAGCGGTGGGGAATCGGGCTGGTAATCTGAAGGTTGCCAGTTCAATTCCCGGCTGAGCCAAATGACGTTGCGTCCGTGGGCAAGACACTTCACCCTACTTGCCTCGGGAGAATGTCCCTGTATTTACTGTAAGTCGCTCTGGATAAGAGCGTCTGCTAAATGACTAAATGTAAATGTAAATGTAGTTGAGGGTCGAACTGCACAGGGATCTTCTATGCTATGGTATAGACAAACATCAGCCATGCCCGTCGAGTCAATGTTAGCCTGATTCTAGCTCATTTGCTTTTTATTAACGCTGATTTGCAAGGAATGCAAGAACAGCTAGATAGCGAAAACACTGTGACTGTAGGCATGTAAACTAGTTTATCTTGCTAACGCAAGAGCATAGGCAGAATGTGTGATGATTTAGCCTAGTTTATTGGCAATGGGGCTAACGCGTCATTTCATGTTCCTGACTGTTTCGATCGAATAAATACAACATCCGGAAGATCAGGAGATACCTGTCTGAGTATTCCATCTAGTTGCTAGTCCAAGCACTTGTCCTCTCCAAGTTGGACTACTGCAACTCGCTGCTCGCCGGTCTCCCAGCATGCGCAAACCGCCCTCTTCAGAGGATTCAGCACACAGAGGCCCGCCTGGTCTACAATCTACCCAGATGCTCCCATGTTACCCCGCTCCTCATCTCCCTCCACTGGCTACCCATCATAGCCCGTATCAGACTCAAGACCCTGGTACTGACCTTCCGAGCAGTGAACGCGACTGCACCCGACTACATCAAGTCTTCCTGCAGCCTTGCACCCCCACCCACGGTCTTCTCCAGACAACCGCCTGGTGGTCCCACCGCTCAAGACCGCCCGGTCCCAACACAAGCTCTCTCCACCATCAAGAAAAGGCTCAAGACGTACTTGTTCCAGGAGTACTTGAACGGTACTTAGGAATGGTTTGCTGGACCCAATGTTAGTTTTCCACAAGGATCATAGGTGCGTTCGACATGGACTGACTTCATGCAGCGCTGCAGCCAGTTGCAGGAGGCTGACTTGACCAGTGAATTCTGGTTACACTTTTTGTCCGACTTGAGACGGCGCCGAAGCTAGGTCACTGTGACGTAGGGATGTAACGATATCAAAATCTCACGGTACGATACAATTTCGATATTGACCTCACGGTACAATATTTATTGCGATATTGTGGAAAAGCTCACGGTATTGTTAAATAGCTCCCGATAGTGTTTGTGATGATAATAGCAAAAAAATACTGACATTTATTCTGCTTTTGCCAGTCAACAGGCAATTTATTGTTGTATTTATGGATCATGACAACATAAAACACTGATCACATAGTGCTTTTAAAGTGCAAGTTGTAGTCAGGAACATCAATATTCTGTATAATAATAATAAATGCCTCCTTCAGGGTTTTTTGACCGGAGATTACTTTCTTTTTGAGGGAATCAAAACGAAAATCACCAGTTAACTTAATTTAAATTTGCAAGAACTATAGACTAATACAATAACAGGCTTAAATGAACTGACAACATAAATTATACGACTTTCAGTTCTCAAGGATGCACACGCGCAATCTCAACTGCACTGTGAAGCGCGTCTGTGCTATTCTCCGACATGCGCTCTAAGAATCATGGCTGATAGACGGCCTAAAATTTTGTACAGCTCTAATTCTGATACCGTGGCGGCAGAAATTTTACCGTGGCGGGGAAACACAGTACTGTACATGCAAGTCTTAGCTAAATGTATGATGCGCTTGTCGATCAGTCCTCCTACACCACGACACGATAGGCTACTAGCTGAGCAACAGCGCAAACACAGGCAGGGATACAGTAGCAGCAACGCTGGCCCTGGTCCCTTACATATACAACAAAACACAGACGTTGATGAAGCGCGAGTTGTCAGCTGCACCCTCTGTTTCACTAACGACTGATGGTTGGACTTCTCGTGCTACCGAAAGCTACCTCACGGTGACTGCTCATTTTATTGACTGAGTGGGAAATGAAAGCGTCAGTTCTACAGACACGGCCCCTGTATGAGCAGCACACAAGCACTCACCTAGCTGAGAAGCTACAGAAGGTTGTGGCAGAGTAGAAACTAGAGAGGCCTGGAAATTTTGAATTTATTGGGTGTGAACATCAGCACACGTTAGCAACAACTCATAGATATTACGCTCTGTATAAAAGCGTCTGCTAGACTAAATGCACGTTCTAGTAAGACAGCAATATCAGCGAGCCCTCAGCATTAGTAGCGCAGCTAAAAGTCTAGCAAAGTTTAGGCTATTTTTCGCTATACTTTACTACGAACATTTATATTTAGCACTACAGTTGCATAGGCTACGTCTTTAGTGTTGCTGCTGCTGCTAGCTATCTCTGACTCACTCAGGCACAGCTCGGCTACACAGGTAGCGGCGCCAATCAGTTTCAGAGCTAAGGCGGGGCTACAGATTGTCCCTAAAGAACACTAATATCTTACAGTAGTTCCGCATTACATTAATTAATTTGCACGCGAGTTTTATAAATTTTTATACCTTGTATTCTCCGTGCAATTTCACGTACCGAACCGTGACGCCCATACCGTATGGTTCGGTACGAATACATGTACCGTTCCACCCCTACTGTCCACCACCTTCTCTGGAAGGCGAAACCAAAATGTTTCCAGACATCTGATTTAAAAGCTGTAGGGGCTGGCACAATCTCAATTTCGGGGTTGTTGTTTTCATCCTTACAAGTATCGCTGTCGGCCATGCTGGCTTGCGCGCTTGTGTGGACAGCGTGCAATCCTATTGGCTTAACAATGGTTGTTGTGACGACGCAGCGCAAAGGATCATGGTCTATGTAGTTAACAATGATTTGTTCCGCGGGACTGTGTTTATTCCTCTTGCTTTTTGACCGACACCTGTCCTTTTAATATTGTAACCCAACCACGATGATATCGAGACACGTTTACCACCGCGATAGCGCAATCTCGTCAATATCGTTACATCCCTACTGTGACGTAGCCATCAAAGTACCGTGAGATCGATTCGAGAACTGCCGGCTGTGTAACCGAGCGCATTTTTTCAAGAGCAACTACACGGGTTGTAGTGATGACACAGCTATTTCATGATTGGCCAGATTCACACACGACAACTTTGACACGTGTTTTGTAATTATTCTGACACCTTCAGTTTCGCCAATGCTCAAATCCTGACCAAACTGTTTAATTGAATAAAACATTTATGGGAGAAAGGGTTTTACACCGCCTCTTCACTAACGGAAAGACTACGTTTAATTATAAATAAAGTAATGTAGTAAGCAAACAGCGCTTAATCGGCCGTGACTGACGTCAACGCAGCAAACCACGAGAAGCTGAAATGTCCGACTTCACAGAGCCGTTTTCAACTCCTCCCCGACTGCAAGCAGCTACTCTCGCCGGTCGTTTCATGCAGCCGCAGTCCATGTCGAACGCAACTAATGACTCTTGCTTAGAGACTTGTTGCTCTTGGCCGCGTTTCCCAGATTTGTTAAGAAGCTCTTAACGCCAAGAGCTTCTTAGGAGCGTTCTAAAAACGCTCTAGAACGCTCCTAAGAAGCTCTTGGCGTTAAGAGCTTCTTAACGAATCTGGGAAACGCGGCCCTTGTTGGTTAGTGGTAACTGATTTAAATTGTTGTACTCGCTGTGAAATGTTTTTTTTGTATTATTTTTTTATTTTTTTTTTATTGTTGCTTGCTGTTCTAGAGGTACATTTTCACTTATAGCGATTCAAGTAGTTTAATTGTAAATTGCATAACTACATGCTCTTATGGTTCTTCCCTTTGGCACTTTTTTTTGGTTGTTCACAATGTGTGCTTCATATTTTGGCTACCCACAATGTTTTTGGGGCTATCTTGTTGTTATTATCAGTGACCTATGCACTTTGTAAAGCTCTCTCCTGGAAGTCGCTTTGGATAAAAGCGTCTGCTAAATGAATAAATGACCCGTGTTGTCATGTAAATATAGAATTCACAATGCATGTTTGTCCAGATCTTTGTCAGGTTATTTTTCAGATTTTTTTTTTTTATTTTTTTTTTTAAGATATCTAGCTAACTGAAGCTGAGTTGAATCACAATATAGTTTGGTTGCTAAACTGTAACGTTACACACCTAAGTCGATCCTGTTTGCTTCGACAACAGAAGTGGAAAGAACGCTCCAAAGAAGCTCTTAGCGTTAAGAGGTTCTTAACGAATCTGGGAAACCCGGCCATTATCATTTCAAATGATATCTAGTCAATCTGTTGAAAAACAGTGTTGTGTAGACGCAATTGATTTATTTGCACGTTTTTATTTCAAGTCTCCACTCCACCTTTCGATGTTTCAGTGAGTGCTGTTGGCCATGTTGCGTTTCTGTTACGCAGCTTCACTCGTTGAAAACCAACCAATGAGCGCGCAGCTCATCTATATATTCATGAGCATTACATAAAAGGAAAAAACCTAGCGTTCTTCCCCAGGAATATTTCACTGGATGTATCAGGGGGCATAGAACAGCACCCGGGCCATTTTCAGCCCAACCAATGTTACATTACCTATTCGGAGACCTCAAGGAACAGTGTGATATACCCCAAAAAAACAGTCAATGACCCCTTTAAGGTAATCCGAATAGGGTATGTAACATTGGTTGGGCTGAAAATGGCACGGGTGCTGTTCCATGTGCCTAATAAATCCTGTGAAATAGCCCTAGAATACAAATTCTCAGTACGGGCAAAGCAGAGAAAGGGGAGGTAACCTTCCCTCTTATGACGACATAAGGAGAACATTTTCAAAACCAAGCGTTTGAGTTTTCATTTTCTCAAAGGCGTTGAAGAATACCTAGGGCTTGGTTTCTATCAAAATTTCTAGCCATTTCGGGACCAAAGGCAGGCTGGGGGAACTCTTATTAATGTTAAATAACCTCCTAAAGTGAAATTCTCATGTCTTGTTACCTTTCAGAGCTAGATTACCGTAAATTGCTAGCTAGTTAGTAACTACTAGTTAACGTTGTATTCGCAGCTACAACGGCTAAAATAAATACAGCAATTCAATGAAACATTATACTTAACTGACATTTATTCTTGCTAGCAGTGGCGCTTGGTCAATAGAGGGCGCTAGGGCCCCGCCTTCCCTGGTGAAAACTGTTTTACATTTTAGTTTTTCATGTAATATATTTTCTAAACAATGACTACTCATTTTAAGCATGACTGTGTTAAAAATACACAATAACGTGTTGTGTATATATATATGTATATATACAAAAATTTAGTTTTGAGATAAATTAACTTTGTGCTCGACATCTGGGGCGCTAGAAAAATCACCCATAGAAACGCCTACCAACCTGCTGGCAATAGGTGAATTGCTGACCATTGCTAACAAGAAACACATATTAAGCCAATCAGCATCCTAAAAAATTGTTTTAGCAGCTGTAGGGCCTCTTTTACTTGCTCTTGCACTTACTCTTGTGCTTGCCTATGTGTGTATCACATGTAACTTTTAAATTTTAATTATAGCTTATGTTCACATTGCCCAGCTAGATGTTACAAATAAAGTAAACCTGTTACTGTATATTGTAAGTATTATTATAGTTCCGTTGCTGTATATTGTTACTGTTATAGTTTTTATTACTAGTTGGAGACAACGGGGGACTGGTTGTTTTCATCCTTATTCGTATAAGTATAACCTACTTTAGAGTTCTTTCCCCTGGAACAGATTTCATGTTCCAACTGAGGGGGGCTGTCGTTGTTTTGGTGTGTGGGGCTGCATCAAATACCCTTTTTGCTCTGTTAAATTGCTGCACTAGTCCACACTTGACCGGTGGGGATCTCATTCTATTATGACTGTAACTGTTAGCTGCTCCTGGCATTCTCTAATCCCTGCTCTCCTCTCTGTCCCCCCCCCACACATTCCCTATGGTGTGGGGGGTTTGAGCTGTCAGGACCTGCTTGGTCGTCGGTCTGCCTACGCTGAACCAGGTCGTCACCCGGAATCCAGTCTCCATGACGGCCAACAGCGAGTTTCCCGGTCCCATCCAACGTCTATAAAGCCGAACAATGGATTTTGGTGTTTCAAAACCCATTGACACAGTATGACTATGTTTAGCTTGTGTTCTGCTCCTCTCTCTTACCAACCGTCTCTGGAGGAGGGGATCCGTCTCTGAATTGCTCCTCCCAAGGTTTCTTCCATTTTTTCTCCCGGTGGGAGTTTTTCTGGGAGTTTTTCCTTGTCTTCCTTGAGGGTTTAGGTTGGTTGAGGGGCAGTTCTATGGGCGCATGTGAAGCCCTCTGTGACATGCTTGCGTGTAAAAAGGGCTATACAAATAAATTTGATTTGATTTGATTTTACGTTATTGAAAATGAATGACTCCGGACTGGACTTCAGCCGTTCTCAAATTTGGTCAGATATCCTCTCCAAAAACCTTTTGAGAGGAGAACTTTTGCAGAGAATATAAAAATAAAAGAGTTTGGCCCAGCCTGACATCAAAATTACACAACAGGCGAGTGAAAAGGGTAGAGCTAAATCATACACGAGAGGTTTCTCCCACGATTGGTAAGCTACAACAGAAAGGCCTGGCTAGCTGGATGCAGTCATGTCAATGCCTTATTTTGCTTCCCGTGCTTGCTCTTTATAACATTCGGAACAGATACAGCATAGACTGTTACAGGAGTTAAGGACATTATACATTTATCTGAGAAAACAAAACAAGTGCACAAACATTGTGTTAAATTCATCTATAAACTAGTTTTACAGTAATAGTTGTGTTGTGTTTCCTAATAATACCAGGGAGAGTGGCTCAAGTGCCCAGATGTCCGTGGTTTTCAATATTTCTGAACTGACTGTAATAATATTAACAGTCCACAAATGTGGACATTTGCTTAAAGCTGTGTGCATTAATTAAATAATTACAATTTCACAGAGAACTTGTATCATGCAGTTTGTGTTCAATTATATTAGGATGGTTACTGAATTGACTGAATATTTCACAGGTGGGGCTAAAACCTAAGCTGTAAATGAACGTTCATGACGTAAAGGACATTTACAGAATGCCAAATAGCATGTTGGTGCCATTGGTCTCAATACCTTCAAAGCGGTGCAACGTTGCGAAAAAATACCTAAAATCACGGCCAAAAACAGGTTGTGTAAGAAAACGGGGACTAAAATCTGACTTCAGATAAATTTAAATTACGTTAGGTTACATGCGTAATGAAAAGAAAAACGGAAGAGAACTGATATAAAATGTCCTGTACAGTATGTCCACCCCAACACTTGGTAGAGGCCGTTAGCTACAGGCATACTCCACCGAGCAGGAAGTAAGGTAGCCAACATAACATCGAAGAAGGTTTACGTTACGGGATTTAAAACCTTGTTCATTCTTACGGATTCAACATTTAATACAAAAGCATGTTATTTAATCGATAAAGTTGCTTACAATATTCACTCTCCAGACCCGCCGTTGCAGTGCATCCAGTTGGTCGTCTTCTACGTCTAATTGTATTAGGGTGGTTGGCATCCAGTTTGTGGGAGCATTACCGCCACCTTCTGCTACGGAGTGTGGATTGGACAGTTTCAAACGATAAGCAAATTGAAACAAACTATTCAATATGGAGTTAGATTAGTTTCATAATTCAAACAAACAAACGTAACACGAGTCAAACAAACCTAACACGATTCAAACAAACCTAACACGATTCAAACAAACATAACACGATTCACGAATGTATTTCGTGATTCACAAATGTAACGCGATACACACATAAGTGACCCCCATTACATTTGTTTGCAACCTGACAAACACAAGTTACAAATCGGAGAACACGAGTTACAAATCGGAAAAACACGAGTTGCATTCATTGATGTGGATTTCTTGGAACTTTCCTGACGCGCTTAGATTCACAAATGCATTTTTTCTTAAGTATATTCTCTGCAGCCTATCAGATCGTCTCTTCCAATTTTAGCCAATCACATTAACGTGTCTATGTGGACTTCAACAACCTGCCATAATAACGGACCTCGGCTGTGTTCGAAAACTTAGACAGCTGGGGGAGTCAGATGGCTGAGCGGTGAGGGAGTCGGGCTAGTAATCAGAAGGTTGCCGGATCGATTCCCCGCCGCGCCACATGATGTTGTGTCCTTGGGCAAGGCACTTCACCCTACTTGCCTCGGGGGAATGTCCCTGTACTTACTGTAAGTCGCTCTGGATAAGAGCGTCTGCCAAATGACTAAATGTAAATGTAAATGTCTTAATCCTTGATGTCTTGATGTGAAATTCCTGAAGTTTGCAGACGACACCACCCTCATTGGGCTCATCTCTGGTGGAGACGAGTCTGATTATAGGTGGGAAGCAGACAACCTGGTGACCTGGTGCAGCCAGAACAACCTAAGCTCAATGCTCTCAAGACAGTGGAGATGGTTGTGGACTTCAGGAAGAACACAGCCCCACTCACCCCCATCACCCTGTGTGACTCCCCAGTCAACACTGTGGAGTCCTTCCGCTTCCTGGGCACTATCCTCTCCCAGGACCTCAAGTGGGAACTGAACATTAGCTCCCTCACCAAGAAAGCACAACAGAGGATGTACTTCCTGCGGCAGCTGAAGAAATTCAACCTGCCAAAGACAATGATGGTGCACTTCTACACAGCCATCATTGAGTCCATCCTCACCTCCTCCATCACCACCTGGTACGCTGCTGCCACTGCCAAGGACAAGAGCAGGCTGCAGCGTATCATCCGCACTGCAGAGAAGGTGATTGGCTGCAATCTGCCTTCCCTCGAGGACCTGCAAACCTCGAGGACCCTGAGACGGGCAAAGAAGATTGTGGCTGACTCCTCCCACCCTGGACATTCCCTGTTTCAGTCACTCCCCTCTGGCAGAAGGCTGCGGTCCATCAGGACCAAAACCTCACGCCATACAAACAGTTTCTTCCCTTCCGCTGTTGGCCTCCTCAACAAGGCCAAAGCTCACACTGACTGAATGTCTTTAAAACTTTTTACATTTTGCACTACACTCTTTCCTGTAATATTTGTATTTTATATTGTATTTTATATTGTAAATTGGCAACTTATATTTTACTTATTGTACATTTTATTTTAATTGTATTCCACTTAGTATTGCTAGTTTATGTATCCTTAGTATAGTTAGACCACATATTAAAATTTAAGATTTCTATATGTTTACTGTATGCACCTTCCTGCCAAAGCAAATTCCGTGTCTGTGCAAACTTTCATGGCGAATAAATCCCATTCTGATTCTGATTCTTACTAGACAGATGTCTAACGAGACAGCTCTCTTCGGGGTAAGGTATCTTAAAAACCGTTGTTTTCGAACAGCCTATTAAGACAGGATGTACGTCATCGCGCTGCGTGTACTTAAGCGCTCGCACATGCGCTCTCTGTCAGACGGCAGTCATTTGCATTGCATCTTCCAGCGACCAGCGGTTTCAACGTGCCTTTCAACTGATATCGAGACTTCATTATCACTCAAGTTTATTGTCACACTAGGGTCAAGTTATAGTCGTATTTAAACTTAAATTTTGCTAAAATTTAAATTAAGTTAGATTCCATAAAGTAGTTTGAGGTAAAGTTGAGGTAATTTAAGTTACCGCAAGTAAGCTTGGTTAGCTTAGGTACTAGCTAGTACTGTCAGGTCAGCTAAACTAGGTAATCTAAATAAAGTTATTAAGAGAAACTTTAGTTAGTTAGTTTTAGGTTTGAAATACTCAAATGGCGAAAATGGTGCACATTGTCCATGAGCTTATGCAGGAGTGGATGGAGGAGGAGAGGTGCCGAATGGAGCAGAACAGGGCTCAGCGCAGAGCCTACCGCGCAAGGATGGAGATGTTGGCAGCGTACTCCTTTGAGGTAGGTTTTTAAAATATCATTTTGAAAATACGTGATTATAGTAAAATGTCAATTATCGCCGTGTGTGACATAATTCTGCTATAGTATGTAGTTATCGTCGAGACACAATCACCACGTACAGCATCTAGCTAGCTACCGTCGACCTTACCTTTCTGAGGTAAATACAGTATAGTAGTCGCTCACGATAGCTTCATACTATCCGTGATTATAGTAAAATGTCAATTATCACCGTACAACCATTTACGTGATGCATTATGTGATATTTACAGTTATGTTCATTAATGTGCACTGTCCATGTCATGGATGGATGAATTTAAATAAATAGCATATTTGATGAACAACTGTTTAACATTGTTTACATGTCATCAATTTCAGGGTGGTGTACGGTATGCCAGCCTGAACATGGCAGTGCCCCTTCTCCGGCGTTATTTTGCTGGGGAAGACACTCGCCCTAATTTCCGGCTCAGCAAAGCCTCCATCACCAGTCTGCTGCAGCTGCTCAACCAGGAGCGGTGCCATGGATGGGGGCCAACCATAGAGGTCCTGGTGTTGCTGTTTTGGCTGGCCAGCGGTATGTCTTACTTGGGCCCTCAGGCATTGGAATGTGCCCAAGAGGCTCATTTTCAATCTCAATATACTCAACAAATATTTATTGTCAGAAACTGTAAATAGCTCTATCAACAGGTGCGTCGTACCGCGTGGTGTCGAGGGCATTCGACATGCCCAGGACCACGGTACACAACGTTGTCCATCGGGTCTGTGGCTGTGTAGTCGTGGCGATGCCAAGGGTCATCAGGTTGCCTTCCACTGCAGAGGGGCAGAGAGAAGTATCGGAGGGTTTTGCCCGACTGGCTAGGCATGGGGCTTTTGCCAGGGCCATGGGAGCCATTGACAGCTGCCATGTTCGTATCAAGTCCCCGGGAGAGCCCCATGGCCAGGATTATTTCAACAGGAAATTGTTCCATTCAATACAGCTGCAGGCGGTGTGTGACCATGCAGGGCGCTTCATCGATGTGTTTGTGGGTTATCCAGGTTCTGTCCACGACACCCGGGTCCTGAGGCACAGCCCCCTGTTCCAGTCTGCCGCGTACCCACCCCCTGATACCTTCTTGTTGGGTGATGGGGGGTACCCCTGTCTGCTGAGGCCCATATCCCTCATCACGCCATACAAGAATCCACTCAGGGGAGTGGCACAACAGAGGTTGGTACATTAAAATATGTGATTTTAATTGCAATGACACAGAGATTAAGTTGAGTAATTACATGTCATATATTTTTCCCCCAACACTTGTAGGTTCAACGCGCATCATGCCAGAGCTCGTTCGGTCATTGAGCGGGCTTTTGGCATGATGAAGACCAGGTGGAGGTCCATCTTTTTCTGTGCCTTGGAGGTGGACGTCTCATTTGTGCCAGATGTCATTGTGTGTTGCACTATGCTTCACAATGTCTGTCTGGGCAATGATGATGTCCTACCGGTGGATGAAGAGGACCCTGAGGAGCCCGTCGGGGGAGAGGACCATGGCAAAACATCAAGTGGTGGTGCCCTGCGAGACAGCATTGCAGATCAGCTGTCCGCACTTCAGTGTCTCCCTCTGGACATGATTATTGTTGATAAATTGTAACATAGTTCTTTGTTTAATAAATTGTTACATAGTTCTTTGATTAATAAATTGTTATATAGTTATTTGATTAATACATTGTTATATAGTTATTTGATTAATAAATTGTTATAGTTATTTGATTGATGCATTGTTATATAGTTATTTGATTAATACATTGTTATATAGTTATTTGATTGATGCATTGTTATATAGTTATTTGATTAATACATTGTTATATAGTTATTTGATTAATACATTGTTATATAGTTATTTGATTGATGCATTGTAATTACATTAATTAAGTTATAACACCATTCATGTCATTGCAGGAACACAGACAGGAGCCTGAAACACCGCACTCACTCCACCCACCTTACTCACTACACTCACTCACACAAATGACCAAGGAGGGTGGTCGCTCCCTGAACCTGGGCCCTCCCGAGGTTTCTTCCTACATGGGAGTTTTTCCTCGTCACTGTTGCCCTTGTGCTTGCTTGGGGAGCTTTCCAATAAAATACACTTATTTTAACCTAACTGAACTCTGTTGTTGTCTCATCATTTACATGTACTTATTTAAAAAAAAACTAATGGTGTAAATGTTTAATTGGTAATGTTTCTAATTTTTTATTTTTCGGCCAACCGCTCCATCACAGCCAGAAGCCTGTCCAATCGAACATCGGCCCTCTCCTGCCGCTCCACCTCTCTCCGCTGCCTTTCAATTTCCAAGGCCTCCGACCTCTCCATCATTTCTCCCACGAAGGCCAAGCTGTATCTCCTCTCCTTGGAAACCTCCTGGCTGCTCTCCTCTCCCGGTGGTGAGGAAGACGCACTTCTTGGTGGGGAGGACACAGCACCCATAGAGTTGGGCTCTGCCATGGATGAGCAGCAGGGCAAAGAGGCACGCAGTACGGGTGGTACAATGGCGGGCCTCTGGCCAAGCAGCTCATCCATGGCAGAGTACCATGGCCACGAGGCAGCCGTATCCTCCCCATTGTCTGTCCCCGTGCCCGTAGGTGGGCACTTCAGCTCCTACAGATAAATACTACAGTAAATACCACAACGGTGCATGCAGTATTCCAATGGTAGGTCATGTGTGACTATATGGTCATACCTTGTATTTAGTTTTTAAGTTGTCCCACTTCTTACGGGCCTGAAGTGGGCTGACCACGCCTGCAAGGCCAATGGTATCGAGCACCTGTCTGAACAGACAGCCAATTGTATAAGATATGTAGCTCTGTGGCTGAAGAGTGCCTTTGGAGTACTTACTTCCATCCGTCCATGGCACTGTTTTTGTGGCCTGTAAAAAGGTGCTCTGCCTCCTCTCTGGCCTTGATGAATAAACATACCTCTGTTGAAGACCCTACATAGATATAAAATATTATGAAAAACATTTGATATTTTTAAATAAATTATTTTTACAGTACATTTTGTATGGGGTCACAATGCACATTTTCTAGAACATAAACAATCGTTCACTTTCTTAACTAGCTATCTTGCTGGCGAACTACAGCTAACAGTTAGCTAACAGCAACCAACTGACAGTTAGCGTTACTTAGTAAGACACCTTGATATATTTTTAAATAGCAAGTTCTTTTTACAGTACATTTTGTTTGCAGTTACAGTGCACATTTACAATTTCACATCATAAACAACCGTTCACTTTCTTAACTATCTTGAATTAAATGCAGATAGTGCTAAATACCACTGGTATTACCAGAGCTAACGTTAGCAAGCCCGTTAACAATATTCAGCTACCGATAGCGACCTGGCTAACGGATACCTCGCTAAGGAATTCAGACTATTTTTGTTAATAAATCATAATTACATAGTAAACTGTTTATTTCTCTGTAACTTTTCAATGAAATAAGCAAAAAAAGCAAAGAAACTTACATTTATAAACACTTTTGATGTGAACTTCGGTCGCCATCTTTAAAAAAAAAATCAGATTTGGGTTCTGGCGCACAGATTTATGGGTAATACGTGCCGCCATTGAGACAGCAAGGCAGCTCATATGCTCTCTTAAAAAATGACCGTTATGTGACGTATTTCAAGGTATCTTATTAGACAGGAAGAGAAGATTTAAGACATTTCGAACAGACCTCGCTGTCTTAAAAGGAAGGAAGGAAGGACGCATTTTAAGACATTTCGAACACAGCCCTAGTCTCCTTCAGATCACGAGCAATGTCGCCTGGTAGCATGTAGGTGAAATATTGCTTGTTAATCTTATTAAACCGATGATAATACGTGATTGAATATTCTTGAGAATGGCAGGATCCATGTTTAGTCATTTTCAGTGTTTCCTAGGCTAACACAGAGCCCGTCTACCAATATTAGACATTCTCTGGCTAACGTTTAGCAGGTACTGCTACTGTCTCCACAAGTATCTCTGCAATATGATCATCAGCCCATATTTGCAGAAGAGCTTTCACTTAATCAGTTCCCCACGTTGTCCCTCAACTAATTTTGCTGCTAATGAGTGGCATGGCTGTCTCTGTCAAATGTCAACATCCTTTTTCAACCCACAATGCACTATATTTTGGTTTGCTTCCTGGAATAGGTCAATAATATGTCCAATTACGTTCACACCTAAAGCGAACCGAACCATGGTTCACTTGAAACCGGACCGAGTCCCGTCTTTTTAGGGGGACCATGGTTCGGTTGTTTGGTTCGAATGAGTGTTCTCACCTTTCCAAACGAACCGGACTTTCAGAGAAAACGGACCATGGTCCGATTGAAACGGATCAAACATGTCAGGTGTGAAAGCACCCTAAGCACGTCAGGAAAGTTCCAAAAATCCACACCAACGAATGCAGGGATTTGTAACTTGTGTTTTCCGATTTGTAACTTGTGTTTGTCAGGTTGCAAACAAATGTAATGGGGGTCATTTATTTGTGAATCGCGTTACATTTGTGAATCACAAAATACATTTGTAAATTGTATTACGTTTTTTTGAATCGTGTTATGTTTGTTTGAATCGTGTTACGTGTGTTTGAATCGTGTTACGTTTGTTTGAATCGTGTTACGTTTGTTTTTTTGAATCATGAAACTAATCTAACTCCAAAATTCAATGCCCACCAGGAGGCACGTGTAAAGCTGTGGCCACTGGTCCAAGAAGCCAGAAAGACAGGTAAAGGGGCATTCTTGAAGGAAGTATACGCTGAGTCTGATCGATAACCGGAGAGTGGAACCTAATTGAACACTTGTTTTTGCTATCATTTGAATGGCTGTCAGAAATCCAGCCTACACTCACGTTTGACTGAGGACATTTATCTTTATTGTTTGGTTGACAAATGGAACACCGTGTTAGTCAAAAAAAAAAAGATAAATAAATAAACATGGCTATGAAATAAATCCTGAAATTTAAAAAAATATGGCAATACATATATAAATATAGCATCATATAATTTAGCTGAATCCATTTACTTACATCAATAAATAAATACATTTACTTGACTTGAAAAATGACATTTTTGTAAAGACGACATTTATTTATTTCATGGGACTTTTATTTCCTAATGCCACATTTATAATTTTTTTCCTAACGCCACATATATGTATTTTTTACTTATATTTGACATATCTCGGAAACGACTGTTTTGATTCATCTCCCCTTGTGTGCCACTCCTAAATGTTCATTTTAAGTCAGCCTCACATCAACTGTTGAGATTTAATGAATACAAAGGGAAGAGTATTAGCTTTGGGACAAAGTTTAGGCAGCTGTAATTCAGTCATCTTTTGACATTTAAGGTGAAATTGTGCATTGTACTTCAGAATGATGTAATCCTGATTAACTAAACAGATAATCAGTATCATGACAGCACAAAGGCTGTGGCTGAATTCAAACCTGTGACCATGCACATTGCAGTGCACTGTCTACACCTATTGAGCTATTCTCAGTGCTGGATATATTATGGTCTGTTACTATATAAAAAAGTAAGCTGTTTCTCCTGTTGTAAGCGTTGTTAGATTCGGCCAAAGTTTAAACAGTTCTAATTCAATAATATTTTGACATACCAACGTGAAATTGTTTATGGGACTTCCGAGTGATGTCATCTTGAACCCTATTAGGTTTGAAAAACCATCATAAAAATTCTATTTGAAACTCGTATCGTATATTGGAAAGATATTGAGGCAATGTGGATATTTACATACATACACCCCTTTCAGCCAAGTTGAATTGCATTTCCTTTTCCAGTACAGCAAAATCTATCATGGCGGAGCTTATGGGTCCTTGAGGCTTTTTTGTTCCCCATGAGAAATAAGGCATGTACACCAATTTTCAGGCACTTTGGAGCAATGGGGCACAGTGGATATCATGTAGACTTTGGGCATGGCCTATAGCGCCACCTATGGGCATATGTAAACCATTAGCGGTCTGGGAGTAGTGAGTGACCTGTTGTATCATTGGGCAAAATTTGAACAAATCGGGTCAAGGACTTTTTGAACTATTGCGCCATTTCATAGAGAAATAATAATAGTAAAACTAACAAAAACAATAGGTTTCCTCCTACCGGAGGAACACTAAATATAGCCGCAGGCAGCAATGGTGTGTTCCTCCTCAACATTGCAAACCATTTCAAAATTGACTTGACACATACAGGGCTGCCAACTTTTTCAAAAACCTTGTAGTGAGATTTGATGCGAGGGGCGAGCTTTCGCTAGTTTCTCCCCCCCCCCCCCTCCCCCCCACCCTCAATGTAACTCTCGCCATGGAGTGGGGGTAGAGACAAGGCGAGTTTACACGGCTGTTTGCGCGTCAATGTAGCTTCACTCCGCTAACCTGCGCGTCGTCCGTTACTGTTTAGATTGCTACTTGTTTGGCGTTGCCTTTTCAGCGTGAGATGTACAAGGTGTGGCGTAAGAGTGTGAGAAATGGTTGAAATGCGTGTGTCACACGGCGAAACCGTGAGAGTTGGCAGCTCTGCACATACATGTATTTCCATAGCTATTTTGGTCTCAAACTAGCATAATTACATATGTGGCCTACGCATCAAACCGAATTTTTAGTCAATTGGAGTCATGGTTCATAAGAAAATATTTGGTTCACAATATTCACAATAATCAGTCTGTAAAATACACTTTTGTGTTTCTTTTTAGTATCTGTTTTTAATGTAAATATTATTTAGTTACTTTATTATTAGGGGGAGGAGGAACAGGGTGAAAATGTTTGCCGTGTATTGTTTTGTTGTTATGCAATTCGATGTGATTTGCAAACTGAAAATCAATAAATACTTTGTTTAAAAAAACAAAAAATTGTGTGATGTCACTCCCTAGGGCATTTTTTACTGTCACGTGCACATAAAAACACAAGGTCAGACTGGGCACTGAAATGGGACAAGACAACGCAAGCAACCTGGCATAACATAACCTAAGTACTAGGGCTGTCAACGAATATTCTAAATTCGAATAGGTTCTGGACCACCATCCGGCGACTCAGGAGGGGGAAGCAGTGCACTGTCAATACTGTATACGGTGGGTAGGCCTGTCGCGATAGTCAATATGTTGACTTATCGCACGGTATACGTAAATGAGCGCAATAATTTTCGGTGCTGCGATATATTGCAACTGATCATTTTTAAAATTAAAATTATGATTATTAATTTATACATAAGAATGAATGTCATTATGTAATCAGTGGCTTAAAATGGACTGAAAATTACAATTGACTTGTGTGCAATCATTTTGTTTATCGCAATTAATTTTGGTGCAATATATCGTGCGATAAAAAGTTGTAATCAGGACAGCCCTAATGGTGGGGATGGTGCGCTGCTGACCTCGGCCTGGGACGTCCTGGATCTGTGAAAGGAATACTTCGAAGACCTCCTTAATTCCACTAACACGCTTTCCGACGTGGAGGCAGAGTCTGGGGACATCGGGGGGGGGCCCTTCTATCTCTGGGGTTGAGGTCGCTGAGGTGGTTGAAACGCTCCGCGGTGGCAGGGCTCCTGGGGTGAATGAGGTCCGCCCGGAGTTCCTTAAGGCTCTGGATGTTGTAGGGCTGTCTTGGTTGACATGACTCTACAACATCGCATGGACATCGGGGACAGTGCCACTGGACTGGCAGACGGGTGGTGGTTCCCCTCTTTAAAAAGGGGGACCGGAGGGTGTGCCCCAACTTTAGGGGGATCACACTCCTCAGCCTCCCTGGGAAAGTCTATTCAGGGGTCCTGGAGAGGAGGGTCCGTCGGATTGTCGAACCTCGGATTCAGGAGGAGCAATGTGGATTTCGTCCTGGCCGTGGAACAGTGGACCAGCTCTATACCTTCCGCAGAGTCCTGGAGGGTACATGGGAGTTCGCCCAACCAGTCTACACATGTTTTGTGGATTTGGAAAAAGCGTTCGACCGTGTCCCTCGGGGGCTCATGTGGGGGGTGCTCCGAGAGTACGGGGTACCGAATTCCCTGATCGGGGCTGTCCGGTCCCTGTACAACCGGTGCCAGAGTTTGGTCCGCATTGCCGGTTGTAAGTCGAACTTGTTCCCAGTGAGGGTTGGACTCCACCAGGGCTGCCCTTTGTCACCGATTCTGTTCATTACATATATGGACAGGATTTCTAGGCGCAGCCAGCGCGTTGAGGGGGTCCAGTTTGGTGACTTCAGGATCGGGTCTCTGCTTTTTGCAGATGATGTGGTCCTGTTGGCTTCATCGGGCCGCGACCTTCAGCTCTCACTGGAGCGGTTCGCAACCGAATGCGAAGCGGCTGGGATGCGAATCAGCACCTCCAATCTCCGGGTCGGTGAGGAATCTTGACCCAAGCGGAGGAGTTCAAGTATCTCGGGGTCTTGTTCACGAGTGAGGGAAGAATGGAGCGAGAGATCGACAGGCGGATCGGCCGTTCGGAAGTCATTCTCCATGGCCTCGCCGAACTCCTCCCAAGCCCGTCACATGCACATCAGCTGCCTCTGGAGTCCACCACCGGGTTCGATGGTTACCGCCGCGACATGCACCGACCGCGTTGCAGCCACAGCTCCGGTCAGCCGCTTCAACAATGGAGGCCCGGAACATGGCCCATTCGGACTCAATGTCCCCGACCCCCCCCCCCGAGACATTATCGAAGCTCTCCCGGAGGTGGGAGTTGAAGCTCCTTTCTGACAGGGGGTTCTGCCAGCCGTTCCCAGCAGACCCTCACATTACGTATAGGCCTGCCAGGCCTGACCGGCGTCCTCCCCCACCATCGAAGCCAACTCACCACCAGGTGGTGATCAGTTGACAGCTCTGCCCCTCTCCTCACCCGAGTGTCCAAGACATTCGGCCCCAAGTCCAACGACATGACTACAAAGTCGATCATCGAACTTAGGCCTCGGGTGTCCTGGTGCCAGGTGCACACATGGACACCCTTATGCCTGAACATGGAGTTTGTTATGGACAAGCCGTGTCTAGCACAGAAGTCCAACAACAAAACACCGCTCGGGTTCAGACTGTTCCTCCCAATCACGCTCCTCCAGGTCTCACTGTCATTGCCCACATGAGCATTGAAGTCTCCCAGGAGGACGAGGGAATCTCCGGGAGGAGCGCTTTCCAGCACCCCCCCCCCCCCAGAGACTCCAAAAAGGGTGGGTACTCTGAGCTGCCGTTTGATGCTTAAGCACAAACAAGAGTGAGGACCCGCCCTCCCACCCGAAGGCGGAGGGAGGCTACCCTCTCGTGAACCTCAATGTACAGGTGCCGAACCGAGGGGAAACATGTATTCCCACCCCAGCTCAACGCCTCTCACCAAAGGCAACTCCAGAGTGGAAGAGAGTCCAGCCCCTCTCAAGGAGACTGGTTCCGGAGCCTATGCTGTGCGTCGAGGCGAGGCCGACTATATATAGCCGGAATCTCTCTACCTCGTGCACCAGCTCAGGCTCCTTTCCCGCCAGCGAGGTGACGTTCCACGTCCCTAGACCTAGCTTCTGCAGCTGAGGATTGGACCGCCAAGGCCTCCGCCTTCGGCCACTGCCCGTCTCACACTGCACCCGACCCCCATGACCCTTCCTGCGGATGGTGAGCCTACTGGAAGAGGGTCCCACGTTGTCTGTTTGGGCTGTGCCGGACCGGGCCCCATGGGAAAAGGCCCGGCCACCAGGCGCTCGCCATCGAGCCCCACCCCTGGCTCTAGTGGGGGGCCCCGGTGACCCGCTTCCGGGCAGGGGCAACTGAGACCGGGCCCCATGGGAAAAGGTCCGGCCACCAGGCGCTCGCCATCGAGCCCCACCCCCGGGCCCGGCTCCAGGGGGGGGGGGGCCCCGGTGACCTTCTTCCGGGCAGGGGCAACTGAGAACCATTGTTAGTTTTCTTCATGGTAGGTTTTTGAGCCATGCTTTGTCTGGTCCTTCGCCTGGAACCTGTTTGCCTTGGGTCACCCTACCAGGGGCATAAAGGCCCCGACAACATAGCTTCCAGGATCACTAGGACACGCAAACCCCTCCACCGCGGTAAGGTGGTGACTCAGGGAGGGGGATTTCATTTATATTTATTTATATAGGGGGACAAGAATCGTGAACTTGCGATTCTTGCAAGGTTGCTCGCAGAAAACTCTTGATCAGGACTCAGAATTAGTTTATTGTTGTCATTCATTTAAACCTT
The DNA here is from genome assembly GCF_021917145.1 of Hypomesus transpacificus. NCBI lineage: Eukaryota > Metazoa > Chordata > Actinopteri > Osmeriformes > Osmeridae > Hypomesus > Hypomesus transpacificus. Next base: position 1,291,492 of record NC_061085.1, read on the forward strand.
AATGCACAGAGTGCGACCGTGCGGGAGAGAGAGAGAGTGTGTGTGAGCGAGAGGCCAAGGTCTGCGGTCTTGGCCATTAGTTAATTTACTTATTTTTGTGTAGGTATTATGTTGTTAAATATTTTTAAACTTAAATAAATTACCTTTACAAGTAGTTATGTCTCGTTGTATTAATTTATCCTGTTGACGTGCCCAATGCGCAACCAGAAATTAGAAAATGTTCAAATACATTCAAGAATACTCGAATGTCATTTTTGAGCAATTTTGACAGCCCTTATAAGTACTAAGAACATAGAATACATCTATGATAAGCTAAAATAAAATATAAATAAAATAATAATAAACTTCCTAAATATACAAAATTGTATGCAATATACAATACAATATCCTAGACCTCTAATACACATAATGACCTATACTAACCTTAAAGACCTAATTAACCTAAGACAAGACCTATACTAACCTATGACAAGTGGGCTAAGTTAGTGCAATAGTGTAATAATTAACTGAAAGTGACAGTGTGTAAAGTGGCTAGTGAGAAATGTATGAAGGTAAAGTGACCATTGAGAAATGTATCAATGTCCATATCAGTGTCCATTTAGAATCCTGATGACCCTTGGATAGAAACTATTGTCCAGTCTGCTAGTGCGAGACCGAATTCTATGGTAGCACCTGCCAGAAGACAATGGGATAAAGAGACTGAAGGATGGGTGGTAACAGTCTCTTAGGATCCTGCCTGCTTTCCTGAGGCATCGTATGTGGTAGGTGTCCTGTAGGTGTCCTGTAAGGCTGTAGGGACACTGCACTGCTTAGTGCTGCAATCGTTTCCATGGCTTGTTCATGATTCTTTACAGTAGCGGTCTGGTCATCCTGAACACCGGGAGAATTCCCAGTGGGCCAAAACACTTCTGGGCTGGAGGGCCACTTGCCTTATAATTTTTTTAAAGGGGTCATTGATTGCAGAACCGAATTTACCTTGTCACAGTTGAATAACGACAGTTCAGTGGGTAAAATGGACATACAGTGAACCTCATATCCATTGACACCTCTTTCCTATGCAAATCTCACAATTATTATTTTTTTACTGTAAAACGGTAGGTTTGGCTCTGGTCTGTACCTTAGTCACGCCCCAAAATTTGCTGCGCGCTGCTCTGTGCACTTCCAAAGAATTAAAAAGAATAATTTATTTCTAGCATACTGAAAATGGATTACGGTGGTTCCAGGCTGTACAGGGAATGCTGACACTTTTCAGAGTCTTCCTAAGGAACAAAAAACTTGACAGGCTGAGATGTTTGTCTATGAGAAAATCCCTGTCTAGTTCAACCCTCAATTACACATTTGCTCGAACCATTTCACCGAGGACAGTTTTGAAAACCTGGGACAGTGTAAAGCAGGATTTGCTATGAAGCTGTTGCTGAAAAGAGGTGCTGTTCCGACCTTATGTTCATCACAACCGCAAGCTGTAGTATTATTAGGGCCATTACTAGGAATTCTGGGCCCCATGAAAGAATATCGGTGTGGGCCCCCGACTTTTCATCGTCAATGATCAATTTGACACCACTTTTTTTCTTAGAATATATATATTATTATTTTTCTTTATTTTTCTGTTTCTATATGTTCTTGACAGTGCCTGACCTAATGCACCCAATTTTTTTCAATTAACCACTCAAAGAGTCGCTGGGTATTATTATGTAAAAATCAAGCACCAGGGGGGTATTCCAAGTAGCGGGTTTAATGAAAACTTTGAGTTGTTTAACCCTGAAAAGAGGCATACTCCAAGTTCCGCGTTCCAGAAAGAGAGGTAACGAAACCTTTTGGTAAGTTTCCATGGTAACTTACTCCTTGAAACTAACCTGCTCGATAGCAGGTTTTCCATGCCGAACTCTGCTTTCAACCGATCTGCCCCCACTTTCTTAGCCTGATAGCGTTGGCAGACACGGCATATCATTTCCTGGTTCAGCCGAGCGATCTCGAACTAAATTTAATTTGCTTAGTTATACGCCGGGAGACGATTTTAAGACTGCGGTTTGATGTACTTTAATTCCCTGATAAATACCTAAGTTAACGTCACCGTTTCCTGTCACAATCTGTAATTTATTTTAGCAACATTCTCAGCCCTTGGGTCTTCATCGATAGTGTTACTCGCCGTGGATTTGCACTCAGAATTGACCAAATACCTTTTGCCACTGAAATAAAGAAAAATAATTGAAATTATATTTAGTCTTCTTTATTGCCTACAAATAGAAATCCAACAATGAGTAGCCTATTTCTATCGGCTATTGTTCCTACAATTTACATGATTCATATGATTCCTACAATTTACATGATGTAGGCTACCGTCCTGTAACTGTTATTTCAGCAAATCTATTTCAATATTGTTGGGGGCCAAACAACCTAAACTAATTTCCCTATGGTTTGAAGGAAGATGGGAAACTGAACAGTGTATTAACATTAACCAAATAATGCCAATACCAATGGAATTACAGTTATTTGACTCTTTGGGTTAAATCAGAGCAAGAATGGTCAAATTAAGGTTAAATAATATTATAATTTTATCATATTGCAAATGAATGCAATCAATTAAGTTAACTCTTATGCCTACTCTACCATGATTATTGTAAACCAGAGATAGAAAGCATGAGGTGAGGAAGAAGGAGTAGGCCTAGGCCAAGCCAGAGCTGAGGAGAAGGTCTCAGGAGATCAAGAATCCACAGAACAATGCTTCACAATTCCTTTTATACCCAAGAACAACTACAATCACACCAGAATCTTGACCCTTACTTATCAACATGTCTAGCAATGCTACAGTAAGTTACAAAGATGTGAGAGCCATCAAGTTGAGACTCCATCCAGTAACTCCATATTTTACCATATGAGAGGTGGGGGCAGGTGGATAGCCTTACACGATCAGCCTTTATTCTTCTGCCCTATGTACAACATCTCTTGGTCAAAATAGAAATTCAGCAAATTCAACAATTAATATTAATGTAGGTTATTGTTCCTACAATTAACATCACCTGTGACCATGCATCCTCCCGTAACTGGTGTTCCAGTAAATCTTTTTGGAGATTAGCCTTTATTCTTCCACTTTAAGTAGGCCTACACCATCTCTTGGTCAGTTTTTGGCACTTTCTTCACGAGGTGCAATTTGTACAACTCATTTACTTGTAACTGGGTATACATGAGATTACATTAGCTGCATTTCACAGTTCCACATGCAAAATTCATTTGCCATTAAATTGACATCTCACTGTATACAGCATCCATGCTCTGTTCAACAGGATCAGAATGTGCAAATCGTTTTTTTAATATTAATTATTCTCACAATGTCAGTGTAACTGACAATTCCGTACAAGCCTGTAAATAAAAGTAGATGTTGAGAGAACTACCAGTAGCTACATACATAATTCTCTGCATCCATTTCTGCGGCAGCAGTCAATGTCTCTTCGTCATCTTAATCATCATCATCATCTTTTGATGAAAAACATTCTGTTGGGGGAAACTGCTACTACAAATTGAAATAGGCACCAATTGATATTTACTAGTGCTGTCAGTTCAACGCGTTATTAACGGCGTTAACGCAAACCCAAATTAACGGCGTCAATTTTTTTATCGCGCGATTCACGCTCTTTTTGGCCTAGCAAACTTTGTAGTTTTTTTCACATGCTGTTGCAACAATTACCGACGTTAGAAAGACTACAACACCACACCGGATCTAGCTAGACCAGAAATAAAACAACAGGCACGCCACACACACACTTGTTTGGCTTGCGAGCCGGCTAAAGAGTAGTAGCAGAGCCCGTTTACGGATATTAGACATTCTCTGGTAGTAGGCTAACGTTACGTTTTGAGTGGATGGCGAGCGCGAGACGCCGAAATGGATGCCAATAAAATTCTGAATGGAAAGTTTACTTTTAAAAAGTTGCCAAATGGTTCCATTGACAAGACCAAAGTGATCTGTGTGTTTTGTCGTTGTAAACTGAGTTATAATCGCAGCACGTCCAGTCTGAAATACCACTTGATGGCCAAGCACACAGCTGATGCGATTCATGCGAATTCTCCGCCCCCTCGTCAAAGCCAGGCGATTGCAATGTTGTTTTCAATAAAAAAATATTTGCACGAAGCAATCCGAACCACTTTTCCATGTTGATAAGAGCTTTAAAATTGAAAAAAGAATGGGACAAAAAGAAATCAAGGGACATTTAGAATAGATAAAAATGTGAGATTAATTGATTAATCGCGAGTTAACTATGACATTAATGCGATTAATCGCGATTAAATATTTTAATCGTTTGACAGCACTAATATTTACTTAGTATCATGTCGAATATGATTAAAACTAAGGTGACGTCGAGGCTACAATCACAAGAGTATAGCCTAAGCAAAATATGCGTTACCGGTTCGTATTATGTTTTTACATTTAATAAAACATTGAACACTTTTTGTCCTGTAATATTAACAAACAGTGGGGTTAAATGTTCAATTTATGGACTGGCTATTGCCTTCAAATGTATGCATTGACTCGGCAGCAATTGTTTCCCACGCCACTTGTATACGCTGCTACAGCCGTGTTGCTTTTTTCCTGGAATATGTGCTCGACCATAAACACGAAATAAAACTTGTATCTGAAGTTTGGAGGAGTATGCAACGTTTTTTTCGCTGTGTGCCATGGTGGATCCTAGAATCGGAGCTCCATTAATGTTGGCTTTCAATAGTTCTCATGCCCGCGCTTAACTCTGAGTTGACGTACTCCGAGTTGAGTTAACAAATTCATATCAGCTTTTCTGTAACCGAGTTTCCCATGTTAGAGTAACTCAACTCAGAGTTCAGGGTTAATCTCAGAGTTTGTTAAACCCGCTACCTGGAATACCCCCCTGGTGCAACACACCCAAACACTGCTTTTGTACACATTTATGGTTATGTCTTATGGATCAACTGATATAGAACTAACATACCTAGTCTTGGCATAAACATAAAACAAATTTTAATTGGCTTATCAATGCCAAAGCTCTAGAGAAACAGCTTCACTTTATTATTGTATGAGGATGGCAAGATGTAAGATTAGCCCCTGCTTAACATTAACAAGACTCATGTCAACAGGCTACCATAGCAGTTCAGTTTTAGTAAACACTCTTGTAGCTTAAGAATGGAAAGTTGTGTCCTACTGCTATTGGAATTTTTTGACAGCGTAACATTTGACAAATTATAATCTTACTGATCTTTTCTGTGGATAATATTTAGTGGATAATTTTGTAATGTCAGCCTTATCAGGCTATTATTTTACATTGCTGACCGCACGCAACGTTTGTTTTGGTTAACGCAGTAATGTTAGTAGCTGGCTAAGCGCTAGCTCCTAACATTAGTCACTCCAACATCGTGACGTTGGACGAGGCGAGCTATGCTATATTCTGGGCTCCTGATGTGCTCCTGGCCTCTCTTTTCTTCCGAATCGGGCGTTACACCTGGGACACACTGGCTGCGAAGCGCTGCGATTAGCTGCGAAGCGCCGCCTTTTTTCTTTCAGCGCCAATGTTATCAAATTGGACTGTCCGCACAGGCCGCGTGGCGCCGCGATTGGCTCGCGCTCTGCAGCTATCGTTTCAGCAGCTGGTCAATTGTTTCGCAAGAAGCTTGTGAAATGGGCTGCAGGATGATAAAATACACCATATTAGTTGATATATTTGAATAAAAAAACATGTTATTAAGATTTTACTACGTTAATTGTACATTACGGTGAACATTTGTAAAGTTGTAGACTTTATAATTATTTTTTAAATATTACTTTGGAGTACTTAACCAACATTCACCCTATATAAAAAAAGCATATACATAAAGATTACAGTCAAATTGAACTTTTTTCTCTTTATATGTTACCACTCGGCAACATAATCAGAGAACATATCATAGATTTCCATAGCTATGTGGATGACACACAACTATATATATCCACTGAACCCAACGATACAACGGCCATCAATTTCATTACCAACTACCTGCAATAAACAATGGATGAATGATAACTTTCTTAAATTAAATGAAGACAAAACCGAAGTCTTACTATGTGGCCCCAAATCCAAAAGAGAGATGCTTACTAAGAATCTAGGAGGCTTAACCCCCTGTCTTAAACCAGAGGTGATGAGTCTCAGTGTAATCCTGGACTCAGATTTGAATTTCAACTCTCACATAAATAAAGTGACCAAAACAGCTTTCTTTCACCTGAGGAATACAGCAAAGGTACAACCATATATAAACCAAAATGTTGCAGAGAAGTTATTCATGCTTTTATATCCAGCTGGCTGGACTACTGTGACGCACTTTTCACTGGTCTTCCCAAGAATACCACTGAAAGACTACAGCTCATTCAAAATTCTGCAGCTAGATTATTAACCAAAACTAAAAGGAGAGAACACAATAGTCCTGTCCTAGCTACTTTACACTGGCTCCCTGTTACCTTCAGAATTGACTTTAAGGTCCTTTTCCTCACATACAAAGCTCTACACGGACAAGGACCTAGCTACATTGTTAACTCCCTTATAAACTACACACCAGCTAGAACACTGCGATCATCAAATGTAGGCCTATTAGAGGTCACCAGAAGCAGTCATAAGAAGATTGGTGATTCGGCCTTTGCTAATTACGCCCCAAAACTATGGAACAAATGACCCATAAATATTAGGGAAGCAAACAAGCTAGACATTTTTTAAAGACAGCTTAAAACCTACCTTTTTACCGAAACATTTAAGTAATTTGATCTCAGAAGGGTTTAATGCTTTTATTAGTTATATTATTGTTGCTATTTTAATTATTACTTTTATCACTTGAATTATAGTTTTTATTGTTTTTATTGTTTTTCTGCAAAGCACCTTGAGCTACAATTCTTGTATGAAATGTGCTATATAAATAAAGTCTTACTTACTTACAAATGTTGTTACTTAAAAATACAGTCATGTGTGTTTTTTTTACAAATATTAATGACATTTTCACCAAAATGTTCTGTTAAAACACATTTCACTTTACCAACACTAGCTATTTAAACAGTTATTTTGCAGATATTTACTTTCATCACACGGACAAATAACTTCTTAATAACATCATTTTTGGTTTAGATATAGGAACCTTGAATTGTGAACTGCTGCTAGTCTATGAATTAATATGTTACAATTAATACAAATTATATTGTTGTATAATTGTCATAATAATTGTCTGTGTTGAAATACACAGTTTGTCCAGTGAACTTTTATTAGTTCAAGTTCAAGTCTTTTATTTGTTAGGTACACAGAACAACACAAGGTTAGACTGGGCACTGAAATTCTTAAAGGGGCAATTGACTTGGCTTTTTGGGTATTTCACACTGTTCCTTAAGGTCTCCGAATAGGGTATGTAACATTGGTTGGGTTGAAAATGGCCCGGGTGCTGTTCTATGCCCTCTGACAGATCCTCTGAAATGTTCCCTGGAAAAAACACTAGCTTTTCTCCTTTTATGGTACGCTCATTAATATTTAGATAAGCTGCGCACTGATTGGTTGATTATCAACGAGTGAAGCTGGGAGCAAAAACGCAACATGGCTAACAGCAGCACTCGCTGAAACACCAAAGTTGGAGACTTGAAATAAAAACGTGCAAATAAATCTATTGTGTCTACACAACACTGTTTTCAACAGATTGACTATATATCATTTTAAATGATAACATTACTTGTTTCCACTTCTGTTGTTGAAGCAAACTTGATTGACTTAGGTGGGTAGAATGTTAGGCTACAGCTTAGCAACCAAACCATATCGTGATTCTACTCGGCTTCAGTTAGCTAGCTAGGCTAGCTTTAGATATCTTGCTGTAAAATAACATGACAAAGATCTGGACAAACATGCATCGTGAATTGTAGATTTTCATTACACAGGTTATTTATTTGAATGAAACACAGTCAGGAACATGAATCAAGCCCCATTGCCAATAAACTAGGCTAAATGATCACACATTCTACCAATGCTCTTGCGTTAACTAGCAAGCTAAACTTGTTTACATGCCTACAGTCTAGGTGTTACTAGTAACAGTTACTAGCAATGCTAACGTATCCTGTATCTAGAACCTGCCTTTCTCCAGTTCTTTCAAATAGATTATCTAGACAGGCGTTAGCAATAAGCCAGACTACTGTTCGTTTTCTGGCTATTTTTCGGAAGCTTCCCTTCTAATGCCGATTACAGCTAGTCTAGCTAGAGTATTTTGATGTTTGTAGAAACTTATTTAGCATTCTACCTGGTATGCTATATACAGGAAACGTTAGCATTGCTAATAACTGTTAGCACAACATCATACTGTCCTTATAGCTTGCGGTTGCAATGAGCATACGGTCGGAACAGCACCTCTTTCCAGGTTCAGCTTCCTAGCAAATCCTGCTTGAAATTGTGCAAGGTTGTCAAAACTGTCTTGGGTGAAATGTTCAGAGCAAATTAATGATTGAGTGTCGAACTTCGCCGGGATCTTCTCATAGACAACAGCAGCCATGCCTGTTGAATGTTTGGCTCCTTTGGAAGACTGTGAGTGTTAGCCTTCCCTGTACAGCCTGGAACACAGCATTTACGACCGTGGTCCACTTTTTATTTCCTTGTTATAATTCAAAACGTTCTTCTTTGTAATTCCTTATAAGTAGACTACACAGAGCAGCGCGCAGCCAAACTAGTATCGGAGATAGACGCTACCTCGGGCTGGTCTGGATGTATATTCTGGGGCGTGACAAAGATACAGACCAGAGCCAATAAGAGGGCGATCACCGGTCCTACGTAGGACCGGTAGCTTTGTTGAAAAGCTAGCGTTTTACAGCCAAATTTGTTCTTTTTGAGATTTGAAAAGGAAAGAGGTGTCAATGGACTTTGATATTCACGGTATGTTCAGTTTACCCACTGTCGTAATTCAACTATGACAAGGTAAAATCGGTTTTGCAGTCAATTGCCCCTTTAAGACAAGTTGCCGCAAGCAACCGGCATAACATAACATATAAGTACATGGAACAAATTTACATCTATGCTGAGTTTAATAAGTGAAATTCCTAAATATACAGATAGCAATAAATAAACGACTATACTCACCCTAACACTAAAACTTCCTAAATTACAGATAACAATAAATAGTACGCTATACTAACCCTAATGCACAAAAATCCTGTTTCAACCCTATAACCTATTCTAACCTTAGTGGAGTACAGTGCAATGTTGCAAATTTGCAGATCAGTGACTATGTCAATGACCAAACAGGAGCCTGGTGGCGAGGTACAGTGAGGTACAGTAGTGCAATGTTACTGAAAGAGCAACCAGTAGCTGAAAGTGACAGTGTATAAGTGACTAGTGTGCAGTAAAACAATGTCCATATCAGTGTCCATTGAGAAGCCTGATGACCCTTGGGTAGAAACTGTTGTCCAATCTGCGTGTGCGCGACCGGATGCTGCGGTAACGCCTGCCAGAAGGCAACGGGGTAAACGGGGGTATTATGAGGGCATCTTGCCTCACAAGTCATTTCCTGTGGGGTCAAAGTAACAAAAATGGACATACACCCAGGCAGGATGACAGCTTTCGAGAAGGGTCCAATTGCAGCAGTCCCTTTTCAGGCCCCTCTAAACCGGAACTCTCTCCTCAGGCCCCTGAAGCCGGAACTCTCTCCTCAGGCCCCTCTTTTCAGGTGTAGCGAAGGTATTACTGCCACTGCTGGTCTGAGGATGTATTGCATTTACATACTACGTAAACCAATGTTATTTGTACATGAATGGTATCTCGCCAACGCTGTTTAGACAACATAGCAAAAACTTGCATTGGCGGCTAGCGTTACGTATAGCGAACATTATCACAAAATATTATGTTTTTAAAGAATTAAAGTAGCTGGCTACAACCACATGTAGGCTATGCCATAAACATAAACCATATAGTCATAACTTTAATGTGTTACTCTGAGGGGATTAGCCTACTAGCTAGGCTACATAGAGCCAGAACTATTAGTGTTTGTGTTTTTTAGATAAGATTATGCATATCGGATTTCTTGCATCATGTGTCTTGAAGCTTTATTGTGATCAATATTGTGACTGCATTTAAAAGGGTATTCCTAATCAATAAGTTGATCCCCAAACAGGTAGAAATTCATGCAAGTTTCTGTGGCTTAATTGTCTAAAGCGTTGCATTAGCAATTCTGAACTTTCTTTGCCCTGACACGGGATGTGACATTTACATTTATTGATTTAGACGAGTTGCTAATGACGCGCTAGGTCTCGGAGTCCCCTGCATGAACCAGCTCCGCTTGATTTGTGACAAACAGTTGGATTTGAACTAGCCATGCTAATTTAGTGTTGTAGTAAGCTTTATTAAATAAATGTTTTACAATAATTGAGGCATTTATTTCTCAACAGACACCAAAAAGCGGTTTATCAAGAGCAGTGGAGCCTTTTCAAGAGTTAGGCTACATGCCAGTCTACATGTACATTTATTCATTTAGCAGACGCTTTTATCCAAAGCGACTTCCAAGAGAGAGCTTTACAAAGTGCATAGGTCACTGATAATAACAACAAGATAGCCCCAAAGCATTGCGGGTAGCCAAAACAAGAAGCACATATTGTGAACAACCACAAAATAAGTGCCAAAGGGAAGAACCATATGAGCATGTAGTTAAGCAAGTTACATTTAAACAACATGAATCTCTAAGTGCAAGTGTACCTGTAGAAAATGCAAGCAGCAGTAAAAATAAAAATAAGATTAACTAAAATAGAATATTTTGCACCTAATACAACAGTTTAAATCAGTTACCATTAACCAACAAGAGCAACAAGTCTCTAAGCAAGAGTCATTGTGATCCTTGAGGAAACTAGCATTGGGTTCAGCAAACCATTACAAAGTGCGTCTTGAGCCTTCTCTCGAAGGTGGAGAGACAGTCTGTGTCTCTGATGGAAGTGGGGAGTTGATTCCACCACTGGGGGGCCAGGCAGGAGAAGAGCTTGTGTTGGGACCGGGCGGTCTTGAGCGTTGGGACCACCAGATGGTTGTCTGAAGAAGACCGTAGGTGGCGGGTGGGGGTGTAAGGCTGCAGGAGAGACTTGATGTAGTCGGGTGCAGTCCCGTTCACTGTTCGGAAGGTCAGTACCAGGGTCTTGAATCTGGTGCGGGCTGTGATGGGTAGCCAGTGGAGGGAAATGAGGAGCGGAGTAACGTGGGAGCGTCTGGGTAGATTGTAGACCAGGCGTGCCGCTGCGTTCTAAAACCTCTGAAGAGGGCAGGTTGCACATGCTGGGAGACCGGCGAGCAGCGAGTTGCAGTAGTCCAACTTGGAGAGGACAAGTGCTTGGACAAACAGCTGTGTGGAGTGCTCAGACAAGTATCTCCTGATCTTCCGGATGTTGTAGAGGGTGAATCTACACAACCGGGAGACCGCAGCAATGTGGGCTGTGAGGGAGAGCTCATCATCCATGGTAACCCCAAGGTTCCTAGCAGAGGATGAAGGGGTCACCGTCGCAGTTCACAGGGTGATTGAGAGGTCGTGGGAGATGGAGGGTTTGGCCGGGATAAGGAGAAGTTCTGTTTTGGCGAGGTTCAGTTAGTGTAAGTGCAAAAAGTCTGTAGAGCAGGGTCTGGTGGTTAACCATATCAAACGCTGCAGAAAGGTCCAGCAGAATGATGACGGATGACCTTGAAGCCGCTCTGGCAAACTGGAGGGCAGTGGTGATTGAAAGGAGGGCAGTCTCTGTGGAGTGGCCGGTCTTGAAGCCCAATTGGTTGGGGTCAAGCAGGTTGTTCTGAGAGAGAAAGTTAGACAGTTGGTTAGATACAGCACGTTCAATTGTTTTAGAAAATAAGGGTAACAGTGATCAGACAGACAGTGGTCTGTAGTTCTGGAGGATGGCAGGGTTAAGGGAGGGTTTTTTGAGTGGGGGGTAACTCTGGCCTGTTTGAAGGCAGAGGGGAAGGTGCCAGAGGTAAGAGAGGAGTTTAGGACATGGAGCAGAAAAGTTATGATGGAGGGGGAGATGGTTTGAAAGAGAGGAGAGGGGACAGGATCAAGGGGACAGGAGGTGGGGTGATGAGAGAGAACGAAGTCAGAGAGCTCTGACTCGGACAAGGGAAAGAAAGAGTTTAGACATTTAGTTGGGTCAGTCATGGAGGGTGAGGGGGTAGGAAAGGTGTGTTTAGGGAACCGACTGCTAATGTCGGCGACTTTTCTCAAAGAAAGAGCAGTCATCTGCTGTCAGGGTGGAGGGGTGGGGGAGGTGGGTTAAGAAGGGTGGAGAAGGTACAGAAAAGTTTACAGTGTACAGTGTTAATTTTGGAAAACCTTAAAATTTCCTCTTCTCTTGAAACAAAAGTCAGTAATTGTCAGTAAAAAAAAGTCAGTAAAAGTCAGTAATTGACTTGAAATTTTGTACAGATATGTATCATTGACGTAAAATGGCTGAAAGGGGTGTATTTATGTAAATGTACACATTGCCTCAATATGTTTGTGTCACTAAATCAAATGTATTTTTGAAGGATGGTTCAAACCTAATAGACTTTAAGGTGACATGCCTTTGAAGTACCATGCAAAGTTTCACCTTGATATGTCAAAATATGACTGAATTACAGCTGTTTGAAATTGGACCATATCTGACAATGCTCACCATTGGAGAAACAGCTTTTTTGATTATCTTTATTGAACTTTGTGTATTCCATGGTTTTTAATTTTTTATTCTGACAAAACGGTTTCTAGTCTTAAGATAATTCCTCCGGTGGTAAAACATTTTATTTGAGCCCATCACAACACTCCAATCATCTGTTTAGCGAGACTGTGTAAACTACTGCAAAACAAGTCAGGTTCACCACAGTAGCTAGCTACTTGTAGTCTACGCATGGTAGAGATAACGCTAATGGTTATCTCTAATGAAGTAAATTGATTGTTCAGGTGGATTCCTTGTCTGTTGCACAAATTCATTTCAGTAACCTAAGCCAGGACACATCCCCACTGATGCTAGGCATGGTTTGAAATTCCCTTCCATGACAAGTTATGGCACTCCAAACAACCTTTTAAAAAAACTATAAGTAAGTTATTCTTTACATCAGCAACCCAGTCATCCCGTTGTCCCATTTTCATAGGAAATGTACAAGCAGTTTCAACTTTGGCTGAATCTAACAACGCTTACCACAGGAGAAACAGCTTACTTGTTTATACAGTTACTGAACATGACACTACTCAACACTGATAATAGCTCAATGGGCTGGGATGGTGACCTGTAAAGTATAAAGTATTAGGTTGGAATCCAGCCATTATATTTTGGGCTGTCATAATTTTTAATATCTGTTTAGTTAAACAGGACGACATCATTCTGAAATACCCTAAACAAATTCATGCAATTTCACCTTGAAATTCCTAACCTTTGTCGCAAAGCTGACCAAAGCTAAAACTCTGCCCTTTCTATTCATACAATCTCAACAGTTGGTGTGTAGCAGAGAATATAGAGACTGACTTGTAACCTTATGCTCATGAGTTCAAATCCCCATTCAGCCTATTGTTGTTGGCCAAACATGAAGTAGTTTTGCTCTCTTGTTGTCCAACTCTCGATCTTCTACAGTGTACATGTTTATAATATTTTGCGGAGGAACCTGCATCGCTGCTTGCAGCTATATTTATTGTTATTATAATTTTTCTTCTCCTTGCGCCTCAATATCTCAAAAAGTCCCTTGTCATAAATTTTCTAATTTGGCACATTGATACTACATCCAAGTGGGTACCCCCACACCAAATATGGGCCACATCGGACCATAGGGGGCGCCACAGGCCACGCCCAAAAGTCACATTTTCAAAGTGATTGCATTTCCACCCTATTACTCCAATTCTTCTGAAACTTGGTGTGCATGCCTCATTTTTCATGAGGAACAAAAAAGCCTCAAAGACCCATAAGGTCCGCCATGATGGATTTTCCTGTACAGTGATAATTTTGGAAAACACTTAAAATTCCTTTCCTCTTGCACCGAAGGTCTAATTGACTTGAAATTTGGTACCGATATGTATCCTTGACGTATTGAGAAATGTTACTTAAGGCAATTGAATCAAGTACAAAATGGCTGAAAGGGGTGTATTTATGTAAATGTCCACATTGCCTCAATATGTTTGTGTCACTAAATCAAATGTATTTTTGAAGGATGGTTCAAACCCAATAGGCTTTAAGGTGACATGCCTCTGAAGTACCATGCAAAGTTTCACCTTGATATGTCAAAATATTACTGAATTACAGCTGTTTGAACTTGGACCAAATCTGACAATGCTCGCCATTGGAGAAACAGCTTTTTTTATTATCCAGTTATTGTACTTTGTGTATTCCATGCCTGGGAATGGCTCAATTGGTTGAGATTTTTTGCTGGTAAGCAAAGGGTTGTAGGTGCAAAACCAGTCAGAGGCAGAGTTTTTTATTCTGACATAACGGTTTCTAGTCTTCCGATAAATCCTCCGGTTGTAAAACATAGCAATGTGTATTTATTTGAGCCCATCACAACACTCCAATCATCTGTTTAGCGAGACTGTGTAAACCACTGCAAAATAAGCCAGGTTCACCACAGTATCTAGCATTGTAGTCTACGCATGGTAATGTCAGATTCACAACCGAGTTAGCTCTAACGAAGTATATTGATTGTTCAGGTGGATCCCTTTCCTGTTGTGCAAATTCATTTCAGTAAACTAAGCCAGGACACATCGTCACTGATGCTAGGCATGATTTGAAATTCCCTTATGGCACCCCAAACAACCTTTTTAAAGCACAACAAATAGCTATTCTTTACAGCAGCAACCCGGTCATCCCATTTTTATAGGAAATTTTATAGGACTTGCAACCTCATATTCTTGAGTTTGAACCTCCGGGGGTCAGATGGCTGAGTGGTTACGGAGTCGGGCTATTAATCCGAAGGTTGTTGGTTCTATTCCTAGCTGTGCAAAATGACATTGTGTCCTTGGGCAAGGGACTCCCTACTTGGAAAATGTCCCTGTATTTAATGAAAGTCACTCTGGATAAGAGCGTCTGCTAAATGTATTATTCAGTTCAACAGGAATCCAGGTACAACACATCGCTGCACAATCATAATTGTAGCGCTGTTTCATTTTGAGGGGACTCCTACACCAGAAGAGCCAGAACTAGATCTTTATTAATTGTGCTCTGTAGATAACATCCCGCTTCATCTAAACAACGCATTAGATTTCTTGCATCATGTGTACAAAACCTTAATTTGTTGTAGATGTGTAGGATACATGTCTTTCAAAGCAATATTTGGCAAAAATGCAATACAAGACAATATGGCTGAATTTAAATGTTCATGTTGTCTGTGTCAATAACGCAAATGTTTTCAAACCTTACAGGCTTCCAGATGACAGCATTCTGAAGTACCATGTGCAACCTCACCTTGATATGTCAAAAGATGACTGAATTACAGCTGCTTAAACTTTGCCTAATCTAACAATGCTTGCCGCAGGATAAACGGCTGACTTTTTCATACAGTAACTGACACTTGTGATTCCAGCCACTGAGAATAGCTCAATGGTCTGGGGGGGGGCTGATCGTGTATTGCATGCTGCACTATCTCATCAAAATGACAGTTCTCTCTACAGTCAGAGTTCGCGCAAGAAGGTGGAACATAAGGGAGATACCCTTTGCAAAACCTGTAAGGGCGTAGTAGTTGGTGAAAGACCGAGAGAAACACGAATATCCAACGAGGCAAAAACCCGGACGATTTTGGAATCCCTGCCGGACGCATTTTTTAGATATGTTCGGCTAAAAGAGGACGTCTGGTCACCCTACCTTTTGGCCTGTAACAATTCAAATTTTCTTTTTAATTGAACAGGATGTCATCATTCTGAAGTACCACACGCAATTTCACCTTGATATGTCAAAAGATATCTGAATACAGCTGCTTAAACTTTGTCCCAAAGCTAACCAAAGCTATTAGGCTACTCAGTTTTATTCGTGAAAACTCAGCAGTTGATGTAGCCTGGCTTCCAGACCAAAAACATTTGGTCAGGAAGTTGGGTCTGGAGGGGCTCGTATTGGGGACAAACTATATAAAACCAGGATCTGGGCGGACCAATGAAATGGTCAGGGCGGGCTTTATACGATGATGGACAGATGATCAACAGTAACGTAATCAACCACGTCACGAAAGAGCGCTTGGGTTGAATTCGTTTTCAACAAACAACATATTACGTTGCTCTGATTGGTTGTAGGTCTATCCAATTGAGCGAAGAGGCATTTGTTTTACGAGTTTGGTTGAAACACGCCCCATAGTCACAGCCCAACGGAGAGTTATCAGACTCATATTCTGACTAGAATTATGAGTATGACAACGTCAGGCTACAGTTCATGTGTAGCAGAGAGGATAAGACGCTGACTTGCAACTACATGCGCTTGAGTTTGAATCTCCATTCAACCTGTTGTGGTTTGCCAAACATGAACACTCTTGTTGTCCAACTCTTGATCTCATACAATGTACATTTTTATAATATTTTGGCATTTTGCAGAGGAACCCGCATTGCTGCTTGCAGCTATATATATATATTTTTTGCATGTCCATTCAAGGGCTCCGTAAGATTCAAAGATCCGAACTTCCAATCACTATATGGTCCACACCATAGACATAATAAAGAGTAGACGCCGCATTGGCTGCTGGGCGCGAGAAATGCGGCCGCCATCTTGGGGAGGTTCAATTCCAGGTTGCGTAGCAGCAGAATAAACAAGATGCCGCAACACTGTGCAGCATATTCATGCACTAATCGGCAAACCATCTTAAATAGGGCTCAGGGGATTACTTTTCACAAGTTCACAAACAACATTTGTTACATTTTGTGAATAGAATCTTACCAACGTTGAGAAATTTGGAGCAAGAATCTTTGATATTACCGTACTGAAATTGTAGCTAGCAAGCTAGCCTAGCCCTATGTTTACTGCAACGGCCGGTGTACCCGGCTATGAACTGAGACTTAATATGTAATATTCCATAACACTGACTTAGACACAACTGACACAAAAATGCTATTGTAGAAATAAAACAAATTACTGGTATAACATTGGCCAGCGAATTTTACACAAGTGGCACCGAGTCTGTATGTATCAGGGCAGTCGCTATAGTGCTTGTACTCTCCAAAATCTTCCGTTTTCATTTTGAAGGTTTCCCAAGGCCACAGATTTGAGGAAGAAGTGGGAAGTAGCTTTGCAGAGACAAGGATTCACTGCAAGTGATACTTCAGTGCTATGCAGTCAGCATTTTCAACAGGACAATTTAAATACCACTGGGCAGATTGTACGACTCCGAAATGGTGTGATTCCATCAGTATTCAGCTTCCCTGTTCACCTCCAAAGAGTAGGTGTATCATCATAAGCCTATTAGCATTCATGTAAATATTATATCATCAATAACAGGGCGGGGTAAGATACGTATCCCTTTATATTGTTTTCATTCTACATTATTCGCTTCATTTTAGTTGGAAAAGGGTAAGGCTACGACAACCTCCAGAAGAGCAGAAGAAAGCCTGTCCTTTGCCTCTCAGGGTTGCCAAGAAACGACGACCTCACAACCTCAATCTAATAATGTGAATATTTTTACTTTAAAATTCATATTATAATGTTCCTGGACACATTCAAATCTCACTTGTTTGCTGCCACTCATTAAACACACACCAATAAACCCATACACACATTAGAAGACACGTTGACCATGCATTCCTGACGCACATGTAGCGTGCTTCACTCTGCATGGTGTAATTTTTGATTGAAGACACAATTGTAGATCTGCTGGAGACCGGTTTATTTCCCCCTGTACACGAAGAGACAGTACAGTTAGCTCTTGCGTGTACCTCGCTCCTAGCTCTCGGCCACCTGAGTGAGCACATGGGAACCTCATCAACCGCCGTCCACACAAGTCACAACAGGCACCCTAGTCAACGAACTCCGTAATATTTACACTGTATTACTGTACATACCCTCTTGATTACCAAACATGAATATGAACCCGACATTTCACCACAGCTCTCTAATAATGTTCAGACCCCAAGACAACGTACCTCACTAGCTGGATGTCAAGTCGAAAAGAACAACAGAACTTCAGGAACACAGTAACCCGCGATGGGTTAAACCAAAACACACATACCTCTTAGAAAAACATACATTGTTTACATAGACGTAAACATAGATATATGTCTGTACACCAAAAATTCGATTTACATCTGTAATACTTTTCTTTTAACACATTAAAATTTGACCTCGACATCAGATGATCAACCTTCCCCTCCTAATTTGACCCACTTGACCTGGTCCTTGTGCACAATCCAGTGTGTAATCTAGGGGAACAACATAACATTGCTACACACACAGTGCTGGCAGTGGCTTTAACAGGTGATGACTATAATAAAGACAGTGGGCCATAAACTAGTGGTGTCAAAGTGATGTTTGTTTCAATAGTGAAACATTACTCAAACCATGTTTATCCCTCTTTCTACTAGGATCATGGCTATGTATTGCCTGCTTCTCCTACCGCTCTTAAGACCAGACTCTATGAAGCCTTGGCAAGAGTGGAAAGTCTGGAACGAGAGAAGAAGAATTCCATGGCCAGAGAAAAGAGGGCAAAGACCACATTGAAGAGTCTTTTGGGGGATTTGAGGGAAAAGAACCTCATTAATGAAGAGCTCAAAGAGAAGCTTGAATACTACTCCAGTAAGACAAAATGAGCACTTTAAAATTAATGTACATGTTATTCTTACTCTCTTTATCTGAAGAGGACTTATTCATTTTAAATCATAACATTTCAGATCTTCAGATAGACCTCATGGCAAAGCAGGGCCATGAGTACACAAAGGACTACAGAGAGTTTGCACTCACACTCCATCTCCATGGTCCAAAGGCATACAAATACCTCAGAGAGACTCGACATTTTCCCCTCCCACATCCACATACATTACAAAGGTAGGCTTAATGTTGTCCGATTTAATTTTTGGAAATTACTGATGCAAACACGTTCAATAGCTTCTTCTAAAAAATTGTACAGGTGGCTGCTTTCGGTGGATGCCAAGTCTGGCCAGAACAAGATGATGCTGGATATGCTGGAGAGAAGATGCCAGGCAGACCAGGATAAATATGGACATGTTTCCCTGATGTTGGATGCCATGTCCATCAGAAAACATGTCCAGTACATTCCACATACCCAGTCAATGTCTCGTTTTGTAGACTTGGGGGATGGAAACAATGAGAGCTACAGAGGCTCTTGTTTTCATGGTTGTCAGTCTACAAGGACATTGGAAAGCTCCAATAGCTTATTTCCTGACCAAGTCTCTCTCTCCAGAGACACAAAGGGTCCTTCTGACTCATGCTTTGGAGGAGTTGCATGCACGGGGCATTCGGGTGGTTAGTACTACTATGGATGGGCATGCCTCCAACGTAAGTATGTGCAATCAACTTGGATGTGAGCTGAAGGGGGACCCAAGAGAGCCACTCCAAACCAGTTTCTCACATCCGGTGACTGGCGAGAAAGTATTTGTGATGATGGATGCTTGCCACATGCTCAAGTTGACACGTAATATGTTGCAGGTAAATGATGATTGTTGTAGACCTATTTGTAGAAGTTATGCCTCTGCTGCTAAACGTTATATCTAAATATTGTTGTCTGTCCATTTGCACAGTTATGGCCGGACGTCATGATCAACATTTTGCTTTTTGTACTTGTTTGAGCAGTGACTAATTCTTACTCTGCAGGCATACAGTCCAATTGCAACGACCACCGGACAGATCAATTGGAGGTGCATCAATCATCTCAATGATGTGCAAAAATAATATGGA
Organism: Hypomesus transpacificus; assembly: GCF_021917145.1. Classification (NCBI taxonomy): domain Eukaryota; kingdom Metazoa; phylum Chordata; class Actinopteri; order Osmeriformes; family Osmeridae; genus Hypomesus; species Hypomesus transpacificus. The sequence goes on from NC_061085.1 coordinate 1,311,299, forward strand.
CTGCATGCTGCCAAAAAAGTTACAAACATGTCTACTTTGAGAACCACAAGATGAGGGTGTCCCTGGCTGCACAGACACTGAGTCGCTCCGTGTCAGTGGCTCTCCGCACAACGAGGGATCTTGGGTACTCTCAGTTTAAGGACTGTGAGGCAACGGCAGAATTCATTGAGGTAATACAATTTGTGATTTAGAACCAAGTACATGTTTTTATTTTTTATAATTCATTGGAATGGTAAAGCTCTGAAATTTGCTGTAGTACAAAGTATACCTATGGAAGGAAGGAAGTCAAGCAAATACTTGCATGTTTACTCATTGAGCATACGGTTTAGAAATAATCAATATATATTGTGTTCATATTGATTATTTTGATTAGATGATATTTTGATTAGATGAGTATTGATTTTAACTATGTGATACTTAATGAAACCCTGTAATGATAGTGATTTTAGATGCCAATATTTCTTTATTGATTATTGACAGGCTGTTTGATACAATGAATGGACGCAATCCTCGTGCCAAAGGATTCAAAGCTCCCTTGGGTGCTTTGAATTGGCTGGAGAGGAAAGCATTTTTGTCAAGAGCCAGGCAGTACTTGCTCACTTTGGTGACAAAAGATGGAACGCCCCTTCACCGATCTAAGAGGTCTATTAAAATAGTGCTTGTTAAGTTGATGAAATGAGTTCAAGGACAGTCTGTTCCCTTGAGCATCGAGTTCCCTAAGATGCTCTGTTGTTCCCTTATGCATCGAGTTCCCTAAGATGCTCCGTTGTTCCCTTATGCATCGAGTTCCTAAGATGCTCTGTTGTTCCCCTATGCATCGAGTTCCTAAGATGCTCCGTTGTTTTGCCATAATCAGAGTAATAAAACGTTTTTCTTTTGCAGGTACTTGTCGTTCATCGGATTTGTCATCAATATCGACACGTTGATGCTGATGATTCCTGAACTGCTCCAAGTTCAGTGGTATGTGCTCACCTACAGGTTCAGCCAGGATCACTTGGAGCTCCTATTTAACTCAATCAGAGCGTCAGGTAGGGTTGGTGTTCTTTTGATTACAATAAATTCTGAAAATATGCCTAATGAATATCTTTGTTATGTCTTGTGAGTAATGTATATATTGTGTGCCTGTTTTCCATAAGGCGGCTGGAATAACAATCCATCGGCACGCCAGTTCCAGGCTATCTTCCACCGTCTGATGGTTCGGTGTGGTGTCTCACCTAGTGAGACAGGCAATGTGGCAGCCCAAGACAACACCGTGTCCCTGTCTGCTGTGGAGATGTCCTCTGCTGAAACTGCTGAAGAGCACCCATCTCCATTCGCCAACATGTCGGCCCTTGTATGTGACCACAGTTATCTCCCCACTCGGTTTGGTGGTCTGGTGGAAAATGCTCTGGTATACATAGCAGGGTTTGTAGTCAAGCAGATTCTACGAAAGCTGTCCTGTGACGTGTGCCGTGCAAGCTTGGTCAGAGAGGCTGTACCATCTTCATTTGACAGGAGCTATCACCTCCTAGCCCTGAGAAATAACGGCGGTCTAGTGATTCCATCACAAGGCACAGTGAAGGTTTGATTTTCAGGGGTTTTAGCGCATGCAAAGCATGTGTGTGTGTGTTTGGAGGGGGGCTGCTAAATGTCAAGGGTTGGGAGGAGATGGATGCAGAAGAAAGTGCACTTGAAAAATGCACTTAAGAATTTGTCATTCCATTTTGTATATATGTGAATTATATTTCATGGAATTATTGTACATAGTATTATTTTTCATAATTTCTTTAACGTGTAAGTGTTCCAAACTGCACTGTACTTTGTATGTTTTGTAAGAATGTGTATGGTACTAGTAAATTTTGTAATGCCGAGGGAAGCTGTGGTGCAAAAGAAAAAGGAAATTTGTTGTTCCATTGTCTTTTGCAGGAGCGAAATAAATGACAAAACCCACTGAGTTGTGCCTGTCCATGCCCTGAACACATCTGTTACATGTGTGACAGACAAAGTCAAATATAAAAAGCTTCAAGTAGACTTTAATATAATGTTATAATAATATAATAATAATATTATTTGTAACTGGTATAGATGATTTCAGGCAGCCATTTTTTTTTTTTACAAAAACTTCTCCATCCACCATACCTCATCAGACAACTTAATCTTTAACCACTTTAATTACAAGATGGAAAAATACCTTGAGTAGGTGGAATATCCACAAATCGGTGGGCAATGTAGGACAGAAGACAGATTAGAAATATCATATTTTGATTGAAAGTTATGACCATTCTAGTGACTAGTGGAAACATGGAGGAAAACGGAATTTCCTTCCCCCTAAAGTAGCTAGCGCTATGGCTGGATACTTCTTGATAACTAAAAAACTTTGGACTGTCTTCCACAATCGACCAAATTGGCCAAACAAGGCAAGTACATTTAGCTTATAGTTTATAAAATCTAGGTAGTTTGTGTTGTTTTTCCAAATTTCACAAAAATCTGCTAAAATCGAGGCTAAACAGTGCTACTACTGTCATAGCTGCCTATCAAAAACGGCCAAGCCGGACACGTAATTATTTGCTCAAATAACTCATGTCACTCCCACAAACTAATTCTTTGTAAGTAGAAAGTTTAAACTTTTTATCGACAATATTGACAACACATATTGAGAAACGTGTCTTTACTCATAATATCGTCTCCGATTTCAATTCAAAGCTGTAAATCTAACACACTGATACACTACTTCTCCCATGGTCTTCGCTCTGGCTCCGCCTCGAAAAACAATGGCTCCCATTGCTGACGATACATTTATTTCCCCCTCCCAGTAACCCCTAACCAATGACATGGACTTTGAGCTTAAATTATCATGAGTATCTGGCAGTTTTCAGAAATAAAATCGGTGATTGGACGGCAAAGATATTAACGCGGGAACCATGGGCATTTTAATGCCCATATTTGAATGGTCCGGCAGGAAAGGGTTTAAACTTTAAAGGAAAGGCCCACTATGAATATTAAATACGCCGAAACATGTGGCCTGTGTCATAGCTACATGTATGAACTTTGCAGCAAAAAAAAAAAAACGTGTGAAAATCCGTTCGGTATTCAGTGCGGTATGATTAATTAAATGAGCTGACAGCTCATTGCCCCAACCAAACAGATTACACTGAGTGGAGCGATTGGAGGTTTCCAAGATGGCGGCCCCACGTCTAGTCAGCGCCAGTAAGCAGTAGCGTTCGATGCGGCGTCTATTTAAGCAATAAGCCCCAAGAGGCCGTGGTTTACTTAAGCAATAAGCCCCGCGAGTCCGTGGTTTACGCTGATTTTAGAACAGGTAAGGGGGTTTCGGCACTCCACTTCGCGTCGTGCCTAACAACTCCCCTTACCTGTTCTAAAATCAGCGTAAACCACGGACTCGCGGGGCTTATTGCTTTTCTAAAACTGTTACTACAAATATTTGATATGGTTTCATCAATAAAAACAATTAGAAAAACAAAATAGTTCAATAATAAACCGTCATTCTTCCGCTACTACAAAGTATAGTTCCTACATAAATCGTTGCCACGCAACAGCCAGATGGACACCTTTGCCGTCTTTTTCAATGAGAAATATTCGATGCGCAGTAATAAGGAATGTTAAAGAATGTTATGAGGACAACCTGTGAGGTTATGCTGGATTTTACAACGGCATGGAATGCGATATATCCAATTCCAATCAAGGATGGGAACAACCAGTTTTAGAAGCTGATTTTAGAACAGGTAAGGGGAGCTGTTAGGCACGACGCGAAGCGGAGTGCCGAAACCCCCTTACCTGTTCTAAAATCAGCGTAAACCACGGACTCGCGGGGCTTATTGCTTTTCTAAAACTGTTGTTACAAATATTTGATATGGTTTCATCAATAAAAACCAGGCATGGAATGCGATATAGCCAATCACAATCAAGGATGGGAACAACCAGTTTTAGAATCTTTATTATGTCTATGGTCCACACTCCAACATAGGTGGCGGTAATGCATCTAAATCCTGGTTACCACCCGTCAATTAAACAGAAGAAGAAGAGGAGCCACGGCGTGAGACTAAGCTGTTTGCTGGCACCGTGTCGTAAGGATGTCATTTAAAAAATAATAATATTATCTAGTTGCATCTTTTTTGTGTAATCGGTACACCAAGACAATATAATTGCCAATAATTATTTGGCAAATATTAAAGTGAAAAAACAACATAAGTAATAATATAGCGAGCAACCTAGCATACCTATGTGAACAATGGCATTGTCAACTAACTACAGTAGCTAACGCTAGATGTATCGTAAACTTACAGTACTGTACTAGTTAAATACCTACTAATAGCTTTCACTGTTAGTGAGGACAACCCCGTTGGTGCGAGTTACAGAACTTAAATAAAAAGCTACTCCTGGACCTGGGGTAATGAAATTACGCCTTAAGCGCCTTCAATTTTTACCTCAACGCTAATGTACTTAGCTAGCTAACTCTTGAAAGACGGCTACTGTGGTCTATTCTAATGGAATCGCGCAGGTCGTAGTAAAACATTTTTGCAAAATAAAAGTTAAAAATATCATTCATTGTGTGGTAGTTTATGGTAAGATGTTTAGCTACTGCTTAACATATTTTTGTGGCTAGTTGCAAAACGTGAAAAGCTTCAAACGTTGTAGCTAGATATTTGAGCGTCGCTGAAGCTCTGTCTGGAAATTCCAAGACGTTATCATATGGTGTTCGACAACAGGGAAAGCTTAAGTCTGTCTAAATGAACTGTTTATTTTAGTCTATGTTAAACACAAAAAACATCTATCCTATATCTGTGTTGTGTAGTCACAAATATGTAATATAAGTCATCGTAGGAAACATAAATACCAAGGTCTTATTAATTACACACTAGGCATTGGTAGCCTAAAACTGCAGTGATAAGTGACAGCTACAGCACACATTTATAAGGTGTAAACAGGTAGCACCTCTTGTTAGACAAAAGACAAGTGTTGTCAACACCTGCAACATTCAGTCTTGGTAGCTATCTTTTGAGAACGATTTACATAAGCAAATATATAAGGAGTGACAAGGATGGGTCGAGGGAGGAGGTTGATTGAGATTTGGGCTCAGTACATAGCCATTATTCTGCCAGACAAACAGTAGTTGATAACTTTTATCAGTGCAGTTTTGCAAATGCAAGCATCTTATTGACATTGTCCATGCATTCATTTACATTGTCATTTAACAGATCCAGAGCGACTTACAGTAAGTACAGGGACATTCCCCCGAGGCAAGTAGGGTGAAGTGTCTTGCCCAAGGGCACAACGTCATTTTGCACGACTGGGAATCGAAACGGCAACCTTCTGATTACTAGCCCGATTCCTTAACTGTTCAGCCATCTGAATCTCTGCTCCCACAAACAAGCTGTAGTTATGGATAGTAGCTTGGGCTGAGTGGTATGGGCTGAGCGGTATGGCCTATCACGGTATAATTTGAAGCACAGACGGTAACGGTATTTATCATAGGATTTATTTTTCCTAAAATGTCTATAAATGCATATGAAGGGGTAAAGCACTGGTATGGCAACTGCATGGCAGCTATTACAGTGATCTTAACTGTGATACTAGGACATATTTCACATAGTACAGTGGAAGGCACAATGAAACTTGAAATTAAGTATCGGAGAAATACATTTACATTTAGTCATTTTAGCAGACGCTTTTATCCAGAGCGACTTACAGTAAGTACAGGGACATTCTCCCCGAGGCAAGTAGGGTGAAGTGCCTTGCCTAAGGACACAACGTCATGTGCACCGGCCAGGAATCGAACTGGCAACCTTCAGATTACTAGCCCGATGCTCTACCCGCTCAGCCACCTGACTCCCCAATACCTGTATGATCATGTGCATGAAGTCTCATTCTATTGACATTCTTCTAGGCAGATGGATCACAACATCATCATACATCTAAATATCATCCATAGACTCAACTGGTCATCTGCAAACCACAAACCATCAAACTGTCCCTGGTTTACAAGTAGACGACAGTGTAGGCATGATTTCACATACTGTCAATAATATTCTTGCATGATTGTGAGTGATCAGTTATCAACTACTGTAAGTCAATGTCAGAGTCTTACTGTCAGTGTTAGAAATCACAGTGGTGTTTACATGTATGTACACAGAGGAAACAACATTTTGCAGTTGTGTAGTTGAATCCTATACTATTATTGATTTTGACCAATCTCCATTGTAATATTCCAATATCCATGCCTATCTCTAATCTATCTGTAATCCATGTCTCAATTGAAGAAGGTGAATGTTTTACAGAAACAGCAAAATATAGGCTTCTCTTTCAAGAGATACAATTGTAGAGCAGTGCAAATACAGAGATTAAAACATCTATGAGAACTGAATGACCCTTGAAGCTAAAGGTAAACCAGCTACATCATGCAGGCAATTGCATGCAGTTCGATCCATCTGGCTAGTTCATCTCATCTGAATTTTCTATATGTAGATTTATTTTAAGGATTATTTTTTGAACACAAGCTTTGTCTTGTAGCCTTTACTAGGTTGTTGGATAATGGAGGTTGCATATGTCTGCGAGTGGGAGAAAAGACCAAAGAGCAACCACTGTCCCTCCATCCCACTGGTGTGTGCTTGGTCGTGCAGGAACTTGGTTGCTTTCACCACTGACCTCAAAAATGAAGAAGATGAGAAAGGTATTTACATTAATGCTTGTAGAACTGGAAATAAAAGAATATGCAGAGGCAGAACATTTTTGGATCAATTGCCCAATTGGTGACCGAATCTTTTTCTACCAGTAATTTTAATAATTACATTTATTTAAATGTTATTTGTTTCAGATGTCAGTCATATGATCCACATCCTTGACACAGAACATCCTTGGGATGTGTACTCCATTAACTCTGGCCACTCCGAGATCATATCCAGTCTGGAATGGGATCAGTCAGGTGTGTCAATGTTTATTTATTACTCACTCATGACTTTAATTCAATACTCACAAAAAGTGAGTGTTGGGCTTAGTGTTGCTTTCGTCAACGCAAATTATGACTTAATATCATCGTCAACGAACCTTTTAAGTGACGAAGACGAGACGCAACGTAAATGCTGGTCATGTGACGAAGACTTTAATTAAATATATAATGCAATATTGTTGACGAACAAAAACGAGCCGAAATGTAGTTTACAAAATAAAAACGAGACGAAATGTTATAACATTATTTTGTCTTGTTTAGTCGCGTTATTATTAGCTCACTCATGAGGCTGTGCTTAATGTGTGTCATTTTAACGTTAGCTTTAGACGTTAGCTTTAAACGTTAGCCACTGGAGCTGAAACCAACTGAGAGCCTGAGACAAACGTTTGTGACTAGCGTGTGTGTTTATTTGGGAGAGAGTGTAAAGTGGGTTAATAGAGTGTAAAGTGGGTTAATATGTGTGACTAGTGTGTGTACTGTGTGTGTGTGTGTATTTGTTTGTATGAGAGAGTGTGGGTTCTCAGTTCCTGACTGACTGCATGTGTACTAAGCATCCCTTGTTGGCTAACATACAAAATGCCAACATGACTAAAATACAATTTTCATTCACTTAAACTAGACTAAATGTCATCAGTTTTCGTTGACTAAAACTAGACTAAAATGTCATCAGTTTCGTAGACTAAAACTAGACGAAAATATTCATGGATAAGTCCGACTGAAATAAGACTAAAATGCTCAGACTTTTAGTCGTCTGAAACTTGACTAGACTAAAAAGAGTATGAACGTGACTAAAACTAATAAACTAAAATGACAGCTTGACACAAAGACTAGACTAAAACTAAAATTAAAACAGGCCGCCAAAAACATGTATATGTATGCCTAAAGACACTTTCTATCTCCATCCAATTTTTTATAATCATTGTTATCATTATTTTTCAAGTCAAGTATATGTTCAAGTATACGATTTCCACTTTTTGCCTTCATAGTCATTATTTACTTTTAAATGATCAAGTAACCGTACTTGACGTAGGAACATAGTACATACAAAGTAAATGTTGTGTCTGTGTGCTTGTTATATTCTAGGGTCCAGATTGTTGTCTGCTGATGGAGATGGTCAGATTAAGTGCTGGGCGATGGCAGACCACCTGGTGAACAGCTGGGAGACCATTGTAGGAAGTGCAGTGGATGGAGACCCTATCATAGCCCTCTCGTGGCTGCACAATGGGGTTAAGCTAGCTCTACATGTGGAAATGGTAATTTACATGTCTTGTCTTCTGTAGCATTTGTCATGGAAGAACTTGGAATGGAAATCCTATCTAGATTCAGAAAAGTAAGGTCACAGATTTTGTAGCTTGTTTTCTCATAATGTATACAGTTAATGTTTATTTGTAGAGTTAACAGTATCCACTGGTGGATCCAGGGGATGGCAGCTGTCACCCTAGTAAAAATGACTTGCCACCCCAATCTCCCATGCAAAAATATATCATTCTTAACATTATAGTACATCTAATTAAATTCTTATAACATTATTATTGGCATTATTTAATCTGTTAAGTAGTGAGTTCCAAATATTTCCAACGGTCCCCACAGCATAGTTATTTTTCCAAAGCGGTAGGTAGCAAGCGTAGTTGGCTGCCGGGCTAAGTTAACATTAAGTCATTTCAGAAACTGAAAGCAAAAAGGCAATTTTTCACATTCCTATGACAAAAAGGAAGTGGTTTTCCTTTACCCCCACAATTTTTACTTTTTATAACTATTAACTGTCAAATGACAATATTTTGTCTAGAAGGAAACAGCTGGAGACAACATGGTGAAATGTGTGTAGTCTAAGGTAGTTATTTTTGGTAGCTTATTAGTGTTTAATTATAAGAACATATGAGTATTCTAATGTTTAGTAACTACCGTATTTTTCGGAAATAAAGCCGCGGTTTATACCCCGATTTTCCATTTTTCTTGTGCTGGTGAGGCTTATATTTCGATGCGGCTCATAGCACGTTTTTATCAGAATCAGAATTGTGAATCAGAATTGTGAATCAGAATTATAACAGAATTATAACAAAACAGAATTATAACAAAACAACAGTAGAAACACTTTTTCGTGAATGCTATTTAACCCATTAAGGAGTAGCGTCGCACATGTGATCGTTTGAATGCGGGTCTCAGTGTAACGTCAATGAGGATTTTTTGTCTTTGATAATAATACTACATGGAAAAAAACTATAAGATAACTCGCAAGGAAGCACAAATATGCATACAAGCCAAGGATTAACAAGGCTATAGAGCAGGGTTCTCCAATCCTGGTCCTCAAGGGCCCCTGTCCTGCATGTTTTAGATGTTTCCCTGTTCCAGCACACCTGATTCAAATGAATGGTCATTACCCGGCTTCCACAGAGCTCAATAACAACCCATTCATTTTAAACAGGTGTGCTGGAGCAGGGAAACATTGAGAATGCATGTAAAAAGAAATGTAGCTGTAAATGTATTTTTTAAACATAGAACAACTATCTGATTAAATGGGGCATTTCAGATTTTCTTCTAGGAGCTACGGCTGGGCAGTATGGCCTAAAATGTATATCACGGTATGTGATGGAAAGAGTACTGAAAATGGGTACTTAAGTACAAGTACTGTTACATTGCTCAGATAATACTCAATTACAAGTAAAAGTACAGGTGTTTAAATAAACTACTCAGAGTACTAGTTACTTTTTAGCTGGTGATATTTTAAGAATTTTCTAAAAACGTCTTAATACAATTGGAGATCCATAGAGAAAAGTTACATTCCCCCCCAAAAATTCCCTTATTGATTAATGGTTGTTTAAGAGTTTTTTTGAAAGCTTGTAAAATGAAAACAAAATCACCGCAGATGGCAAACAAAGTTTGCATTGGATTAGCACACTGTCACCTTTCCTCCCTCTGTAGCCTACGTAAACAACTCCACCAGGTGCGGCCATGGGCACTCCTCAGCCGGTATTTCTTTGTAATTTTCAATGAGTTCATGGGGGCTGTCATTAATACCCATTGTGTGGAAATTAAAACCATTGTTTTGCTTCTCCAAACCTTCAGTTCTGTCCATAAATTAACTGTGCAGTTATTATGATAAACTCTATCTGAAACCTGCTGCAGCAGGGACTTTTGATTAGATCCAAATTTCAATGTGTGAATTGTTTATTTCACGATCGGATATATCTTTATTATCTACTGAAATGTGGGTCAAATTTTTGAATATTATTTCAAATTGTAGGCTAGGCTACTCAGTAACAGGGATGGGGATCGTTAATTTTTATCGATACCATTTTAGAGACTACTTAACAATCTGAGTCTTTATTGATACCACTATCGATACTTTTCTGGGGTGAGCTTGAGCTAACCACTATCTAAATGAATGAATTTGGCAAATGTTAAATGTTGTGTCTATGCGACTACTTATTAATAAAATAATCAGGCTCTCTCGGAGGTTAAGTTCACACGTGAAACATCACTTGGTTTACTTGAGGTTCTGCACTCAATGTATACATGCGCATGGAGAATAACCAATAGGAGAACAATGCATAAGGGAGTGCTTACACATAAAGAAATAAATCCTTATTAAACACTACACTCCTCCCTTTTTAGATTAATACTACAAAATTAAATGTGCAAAAATACATCAAAACATTCAGCTTTACGGATCCTGTTTGAAATTGCACAGTGGTTGCATTAGTAATTTTTTTTTCTTTTGTTTTTAAGAACAGTCCATGACTTTGTTACAGCCAACTGTAAATAAGACAAATCATAACAACTCCAGTCTTTTAAGTGGTGCCCTGGTTCTTTCTGGGTAACGCCTTGGACCCCGTGGTGTCTTCTCTGAGGGCACACTTTCCTTTGCAGGCGTCATAGTCTTTGGTGTGTCATGAACAGGAATGAGCTGTGTGTTTGATGGTGAGTCTGATGTTTGGTCTTGTTGGTTGGATGCAGGCAAATCAGAGGTACTGTTTGGCTGCACGTTCAGTAACTGATCGACATGACGTCTCCATGTCTGCTCTCCAACATCCACCTCGTACATCAGTGGTCGATTTCTTGCCACAATCCGTCCCTGTGTCCACTTGTTTTCTCGATACTCAAGTGCCAGAACTTGCTGTCCAATGTCAAAGCTCCTTGCTGCCTCACTTGACAATGCGTTGAATTGTTTGTTCTGCACTTCCCTCCGCACGTTGGGTTTTAGGAGGTCAATGCGAGATCTCAAAGGCCTGTTCATAAACAGCTTTGCTGGAGTTTGATTTGTTGTTGAATGGACAGAGTTCCGATACACAAAAAGAAAATGGTCCACTTTATGCTGAAGGGTGACGTCTTCCTTTCCCATGGCTTTGATTGACTTCTTAAAGGTTTGAACAAACCGTTCTGCCAACCCATTTGTTGCAGGGTGGTGTGGAGCTGACTTAAAATGCTTGATGCTATTCATCTTCATGAAAAGTGTAAACTCGTCTGAAGTAAACTGTGGACCATTATTGCTCACAATTTGCTCAGGTAGGCCATTTCCGGAAAAGATGGTCCTAAGTACAGAAATAGTCCTTTCTGAGCTTGTGGATTTCATTTGTATCACCTCTGGCCATTTTGAGTGGGCGTCCTCAGCTATTAAGAACATGGAGTTCATGAATGGCCCAGCGAAATCAATATGCACTCTCTGCCAGGGTGCCGACGGCCACTCCCACGGGTGTAAGGGTGCCGGTGGGGGCACATTCTGAACATTGTGGCATCCTGCACTGGTCTTGGTGATATCCTCAATCTGTCAATCAATTCCCGGCCACCATACGTAACTGCGAGCCAGGCTTTTCATTTTAACAGTGCCAAGGTGACCTTTGTGTAGATTTTCCAACACTCTACCGCGAAGCTTTGGGGGTTGGCAAACAGCGAGCTGGTCACGTCTCACTGAAAATTCAGGAAACATGGTATTTCCATGTGCTGGCCAACCTTGTACTGTGATGTCATACACTTTTGATAGTGTAGGATCTTTTCGTGTTTCTCTATGAATCTCAGAGTTTGTCACTAGTAGCTATTCCACCAACGTTGTATGGAACACTTCTGCTGGATCTCCAGCTGTAGGCTTTTCCTCCTCAATTGTCAACAGTGGGAGGCGTGACAAGCCATCAGTATTACAGTGTTTCTTCGTACCCTTGAACTTAATATCATATGAGTGAGCTCCCAGGAACAGCGCCCATCGTTGCAGTCGGGTGGCTGACATCACTGACATTCCTTTCCTAGGGTTGAAGATGGATACCAGAGGCTGGTTGTCTGTCACTAGCGTGAACCTTTGGCCAAAAAGGTATTGGTGAAACTTCTTTATGCCCCACACTAAGCTAAGGGCCTCCCTGTCGATCTGTGCATAATTGCGCTCAGCACTCGTCAGAGACCTTGACGCGTATGCAATTGGACGCTCAGACCCGGGGTCTCCCGGGGTCAGGTCATACGATCCCTTCCGGCGCGCCTACGCGATGGCTGCGTCGACAAGAGCTCCGCAAAAACCCAGCTTTTTGTTAGTCTTTTTAGTGTTCGTTACTTGTTTTGTCAATGTTATATTGTCGTTTATTCAGTACGACCGGCAGACACTTCTGGACATTAAGTTGTCACTTGGCAAGGATCATTTTACGAACTTTAATTCCACTTCTCGGAGTGCGAGCTCGGACTGCAGCTGGCCCTTTGCTGTTTCGCCGTTCTGTTTACCCTCTAGACGGAGAAAGAAGAAACGTGGCCGGCGTGCTGGAGTCCTTGTTCGAACTCGGAAACGATGCTTCAAACCTGCTCTTCCAACCATCTTACTAGCTAACGTTCAGTCCATCGACAACAAAATGGATGAACTTAACGCTCGTGTCAAATTCCAACGGGACATCAGGAACTGCTGTGTACTGGCGTTCGTTGAGACCTGGCTGTCTCCGGAGATCTCCGACGCAGCGGTTACCCCGTCGGGATTCACCATATACCGCCAGGACAGAACAGCTGACTCAGGGAAGTGCAGGGGCGGAGGGGTCTGTGTTATGGTTAACTCTCTCTGGGCTACGGATGTAGCGGTATTAGCATCTCACTGCTCTCCGGTCCTTGAGCTGCTAACTGTAAAAATCAGACCCTTCTATCTACCTCGGGAATTCACTGCGGTCGTCATGAGTGCAGTCTACATCCCCCCCCAGGTAGACAAGGCCGCTGCTTTGGATGAACTGTATGGGATTATCAATGGTCTGGAAAATGTGCACCCAGAGGCAGCCTTCATTGTTGTTGGTGATTTCAACAGAGCTAACATGAAGAAAGTCCTGCCCAAATACTATCAGCACATTGACTTCTTCACACGTGGAGACCAGATCCTTGACCATTGTTATACAACATTCAAGGGCAGTTACAAACCCCTCCCCCGCCCTGCCTTTGGGAAGGCTGATCACACCTCCATTCTTCTTCTCCCCGCATATGAACAAAAGCTCAAACAGGTCAGACCGGTTGAGAGGTCAGTTCACCTATGGAGTGACGAGTGTGTGGCGACCCTCCAGGACTGCTTTGACACCACTGACTGGCTGATGTTCAGGGACGCAGCAGATGGGGACATTAACGAATACTCAGACACTGTCTCCAGCTACATCCAGCACTGCATTGATGACGTTGTCCCCAAGAAGGTTGTCCGGTCTTTCCCAAATCAGAAGCCCTGGGTTGATGCCGCGGTCCGGGCCAAGCTGAGAGCCCGTACTGTCGCCTTTAATTCTGGGGACCCTGATGAGTACAGGAAGGCCAGATACGACCTTCTGAAGGCCATCAAAGCAGCGAAAAGGGCCTACAGGACCAAGGTGGAGTCCAGCTACCATGGCTCTGACCCCAGGCGCATGTGGAGTGGACTTAAAGCCATTACAGACTACAAAGGGAGAGGCTACAATGAGACCCAGTCTTCTGTCCTACTGCCAGACGAGCTGAACTCCTTCTACGCTCGCTTTGAGAGGGACAGTGAACCCCCTGCAGTGGAGCTACCTGAAGGCCAAGCCAGTGGTGTGCCTACACTAACTGTAGCTGAGGTGAGGTTATGCTTTAAGAAGATCAACCCTCGCAAGGCACCTGGCCCAGACGGCATATCAGGTAGGGCCCTTAGGGGCTGCGCTGACCAGCTGGCAGGGGTCTTCAGTGACATCTTCAACCTCTCCCTTAACCTGTCTGTACTCCCCACCTGCTTCAAGAGGACCACCATCATCCCTGTGCCCAAGAACACCAAGGTCACATGTCTAAATGACTATCGCCCAATAGCACTGACCTCTATCATCATTAAGTGCTTCGAGCGGCTAGTCAAATCTTTCATCTGCTCCTCGCTGCCCCCCACACTGGACCCTATGCAGTTTGCATACCGGTCCAATAGGTCTACAGACGATGCCATCGCTCTGACCATGCACACCGCTCTCTCCCACCTGGACAAGGGGAATACATATGTGAGGATGCTGTTCATTGACTACAGCTCTGCATTCAACACCATCATCCCCTCCAGACTGGTCTCCAAGCTTGTGGACCTGGGACTAAGCACCTCCCTCTGCAAGTGGATCTTCCACTTCCTGACGGGGAGGCCACAGGTGGTGAGAATCGGTGACCGCACTTCATCTGTACTGATCACCAACACAGGCACCCCCCAGGGCTGTGTGCTCAGCCCTCTCCTGTTCTCCTTGTTCACCCACGACTGTGCGGCTACGCACAGCTCCAACCTCCTCGTTAAGTTTGCTGACGACACAACCATCGTGGGCCTCATCTCTGACAGTGACGAGTCAGCCTACAGAGAGGAGGTTGACACCCTGACATCATGGTGTCAGGACAACAACCTCTCTCTTAACATCAGCAAGACCAAGGAGATGATTGTGGACTTTAGGAGGCGGCAGGAGGAGGAGCATGCACCCCTATTCATCAATGGATCGGAAGTGGAGAAGGTCAGCTGCTTCAAGCTTCAAGTTCCTCGGGGTGAACATCAGCAATGACCTCACCTGGTCTGTTCACACGGACAAGGTGGTCAAAACGGCCCGTAAGCGCCTCTTCTTCCTGAGGAGACTGAAGAAGTTTGGTATGGACTCAGTCATCCTTACTAACTTTTACAGATGCACTATAGAAAGCATTCTGACTGGTTGTATCACAGTGTGGTATGGGAGCTGCACAGACCGGGACCGCAAGGCCCTACGAAGTGTGGTCCGTTCTGCTGAGTTCATCATCGGCAGGAAGCTCCCAGCCCTACAGGACACCTACCACACACGTTGCCTTAGGAAAGCCAGCAGGATTCTAAGAGACTGTTCCCACCCATCCTTCAGTCTCTTTACCCCGTTGCCTTCTGGCAGGCGTTACCGCAGCATCCGGTCGCGCACACGCAGACTGGACAACAGTTTCTACCCAAGGGTCATCAGGCTTCTCAATGGACACTGATATGGACATTTTTACTGCACACTA